>NC_056739.1:741102492-741224914 GCF_019279795.1 Protopterus annectens
ATATATATATATATATATATATATATATATTTGTGTGTGTGTGTGTATATATATATATATATATATATATATATATATATATATATATATATATATATATAATGTGTGTGTATGGAAGATGCATGTGAGTATGCATGCATGTGTATACGTTTATATATAGTGTGTTGTGTAACAGGTGTGCATATCGGGGGCTGTATGCAGATCCATGGGCTAGTGCTCTGTGTGCCAGGATAGGCTGCAGCTCCCTTTTACCCTGAAGTGATTTAATCAGGTAATTGGGGAGTAAATGAATATTCCCACTAGTAAATTCTAACTTGACAGTTTAAATGTTAAAAAAGGAAAAGAGTTTTACCCACACATTATTTTAGTTTTTTGTCCTTCAAACTCAAACAACACTAACACTGTGCTATTTTAGACGTCACTATTTTATTTATTTTGACTGGTTTGCTTGATTTGCATATGTTTCTGTTGTTGCACCTTTACTGTGCTTTATATTACAGTATTTTCTCTGCACATCGTGCCTATAAGCAGTTCATTCATGACTGTTTTATGCATGCAGTCTCTCTGACTGAAGTTGCTTTTGTTTCCTTTTCTGTTGGAATATTTTTCCCACAGCTTCTTTAAATTGTGTGGCAGTTGGTGTAGAGCATTAAGGCTGTGAGATGTAATACCTGTTGTACAGGGTTTAATTCTCTCTGTCCTCATTTCCTGACTGTGTGACTTTGAACAGGTCAGTTAACCAGAGATTACTCTCTGGTCGCCCCTGAAAAGGGACTGGGTGTCCAGTGGACCAAGCTTTTACAAATTGGTATTAATTGTAAGACGTTTATTTTTCTTTAGTCTTAACATTCATCTCGTACACTCCCTGGTTCTTATCAATCAGAAATAAAATGCTCTGCTTATGGCTTGTTTTCTTTAGAATTCCATCTCTAAAATGCGATTTTACTCTTCAGACTATTGTATGAGATTTTATTTTTTAACTCTGATAATACAGTTTCACACACACATCATTCACTGTATTTAAAGTGAAGTTTGATTATGTGGAATCTGCCTGGCATCTGGTTAATTTCTGTTAACATACTTTATTGTGCTGCATACTGATGAATTCTGGAACTGTCCAAGTATTTTATCCACTAACATCAGCATCAATAGAACTTTCAATGCTATATCAAGAAACCTCATGAAGAAAGATTGGTAGATACTTCCTTGTCTGCAATAACTCTGAAGCTTTTGCCTCCTCACTGTCGATACTCCTAGTACAAAATTTGAGGGATTCTTCTGTGACTTGCAGAAAAGTCGCAGAATGCACTTATTTTAGACTTCCATTGTATCTTCGTTACAGTCATGATAGAAAAGAAAATGGGTCAGTGTTTAAGAATGAATAGAATTTCTAAATTCGAATTTTCAAGTTCTCTTATAAATTATTTTGTGTGTAGGGTCCTTTTGATTACAATTGCCTTATTACTCAAGGGAAGAATGATGTGCAGTTTTGACACCCTGCAACATTTGGTATTCAGGATGTCATGTATTAAGTAACACTGGCATGTGGCTTGCTTCATTTTCATTTACTTTCATATTGAGCTGTATATACAGGAATACTTATCAGCTGTACAGATTTTTGACAATATTTTTGGTCTCTAACAGGATACTAGTACACAATACTTTTACCTGCTGAAATTACACACCCCCCCCCCCCCCCACTTGGATATTGTATTCTGCAGGTGCAGGGCTTCCTTTGGCACTGGGGTGTGCACTTTATTTTGTCTTTTAATTACATTGTCTTCCGCTGCTCACACTGGTACCTGCCCTGCATTTTAAGGACTTGTAGATACTGTGTGAAATTATTTACAGTTTTTTTTCTGCTGCAGAATGCGCCTCTGAAGTAAGATGTGGCACATAAGGAAATGAGTAAGTTGGCTGTTCTGCAGGAAATGCATTAGTTTTTGGACGGCCAGTCTAATTTCATAATGTGAACTGCCTTCCTGTCAATATTTTAATTTTGTATCCCATGTCACTTATCTCTGTTTCATTGAGTAGTGTTTAAAAGTGTGAAGCTTTAGGTAAAGTATCCTCTTGTCTGTGCAGACACATTGCTGACTGAAACAGGAAGGGATGACATAGAATTAGGAATGCAGGGCTTGGATCTTAGAAGAATACCCATAACAGGGGTCGGTTTAAGGAGCTTTGTCACGGTCCATTGCGGAAAATAACAATACTAGCGAGATTAAAATGGCAATAGTGTAAGCACATATACCTAGTAGTATCTGATATGAGGAAGTAAGGTATCATCTCCTGTTTGTCTTATTGGTCATCCTGGTAACCACATTTGTTGTGTTTTTATTCTTTGGTACCCGTCTCCGAACCACTATTATATCATTTTGTAAAATGATTTCTGACATTTTCTAGTACAATTCTGTTAAGACTTCTTCTTTCGGCTTTTCCCGTTTAGTGGTCGCCACAGCGGATCACCTGTCCGCTCATGATTGGCAGTGGAGTTTTACAGTGTTGAGTTGCCAGCCCGGCGCCCAACCTTCCACAGAAGGCACACACACACTCACTCCTAGGGCCAATTTAGAGTGTCCAATCCACCTACAGCATGTCTTTGGGATGTGGGAGGAAACTGGAGCACCCAGAGGAAACCCACGCGACCACAGGGAGGACATGCCCAGCTAGTACAATTCTGTTAAGACTAACCTGTTTTCTCTTCTTTGAGTATTGGTGATTACTGAAAAAAAAACACTTTGTACCGTAAGTGTTTTAGTACTGGGCACTGTAGCTACAATGTTTTTGTTTGTATACATTTGCTTTACTTTTAGTATTTTTTGGGAAAATGCATTTTGCTGTCATTACTGTTTTTTGTTTGGTGACCCTACTGTTTTTTGTTTGGTGACCCTTCTGCTGTCCAGCCCTACACTGGAAAAATTCCTGCAGAGGATAGGCACCAGAAGTGTGTGGCTTTTAGGGATGTCACATATCCCCACAATGTGACATTTTGCAGAGTTTTGTGCTTCTGCTTCTAAGCATAGGAAAAGGTGGAGTGCAGTTACATTTACTGAAGGTTGCTGAAATTATCTTGTTTTTCAGGATTCAGAGAAGCCTTCCATTTTGGGATCAGGACAAACCATTTTTTCAGCCTCAGAATTTTCCAAACATTATGTTGCTGACGCTTTAAATAATGTCCAAGGTTACTAAAACTTGCCTTTCTTATATTTCTGAGGTGGACTGCAAAATAATGGAAACCCCGGTCAGAAAGATTCATTGTTAGGGCGTGGGAAAACCTTCTCCTGTTGCTGCTGGACCGTAATCTACTTCTGCAGTAATTAATTGTGGCTTAGTTGCTTGTGTCTTCCATTGACAAGGAGGTGCAAATAACTTTTTAAATGTTGTCATACTTTCACAGATATGTTTACATTACTAGAAAAATAAACCATAGTAATATTTTTATTGTTTTCATGCAGTGTACACTTTTAACCTTTAACGTTTATTTTCCATAATTACATAAATTGATCTGTTCCTGCCTTTCCTTAAACCTAATTCCTCCTCCAGAACATTATTCTGCATATATTGTTCCATCCTACTTCTATGTAATTTGCTCTTTCCCTTTTCTAAAGTTACCACCTCCCAGTTTTTTTATCTCATTTACGGTATTCAGTACTCCAATTACAGCTGCTATATATTTTGATTTCCATTTTCTAGTAATTGCTTTTTTGACATCCAATAGGATTACATTTGCAAAGACTTGGCAATGTCTAGGTAGTTCATATCCTTTGTTCCAGATCAGAAAGTTACAATAATTTTATTTCCTCAGCATTTCTGACAAAGTACCTTGTAAGGAGTTTCTAAAATCTGCCAACTCATTACACCCCCCCCATCCAAAAAAAAAAATGTTCCCAATTAACTTTCTTTCCTGTCATACCTCCATACTTCCAGCATTTGTTTTCTATCTGAAGTCTACATGGGGTATAAAAATACTTTGCATACATTTCCAAGTAAAAATTCTTAACCTTCTGGACTTTTACATACCTGTCAACCTTGCAAATGTCCTTATTGTGGTGTTTTTTAAACTACCTTTCCAGTTTGTTTCCAAACTTTTGCTTTGATTCTTATGCAGTATTTTGTATGCCCTACTAATTATCCATTTTTAAACACAAAATTCTTTTTTAGACTTGCCTGAAAACTCTGTAGCATAGCTAGTCTGTCATGTAGCACTCCCTGATGCCTTTGTTTGTTTATACTCTTGTTATAAATCCCTGACAGGGAAGGCATCTGTAACCTGCAGTCTTGATTTCTGCTTTGCCTCATTCCACTCTGTTACCTTTCCCTCTATTAATTGCTCACAGTAGCATGGTTCTACCAATTTTTGTTGTGAAAATGTCTGCCCCCCCCCCCCAATGTGCGTGTGGTATTTTTCTACTTGTGGTTATCCCCATCGGTAAAATTATTTTTCTCCCTTCCTGTTACTGGCTTCTTTGAGTTCTTTCTCTAGTTTTTGAATACGTTATGAATGAATATTCTTTTTAAGGACCTGCATCCAAAATTCCACTCTCTCTCCTTATTCCTCAAACTCCTCGGTTTCATTATCCTTTTGTAAACTTCTGCTTGTGTTATATGTATAAGCCATAAATGCGTAACTCGAACATATCCCTTCAAATCCAGTAATGGTAATCCTTAACCACTTTGTTCTATAGGGAGAATCAACCCATCTTGTGTAGCTCTTGCTTCAGCTCTTAATTATCATCCACATCATCATCTTTGTTTGATATAAGTAGGCCTGAGTTGTATAAAACTAAAGGGACTATAAAAACGTTTATTTGCATGCATCTTACTATCCGTATCCATAATGATTTTTTTTTGTCTCTAGTCTCTTTCCACATGTCCTTAACTGCCATAAACAGAATCCTTTTTAATCTGTACACCTACATACTTTATTTTATGCCCTAGGAATATTGGTATTGATGAACCAGCTCATGTGTGGGTATATAGTTTACTTTTATAGCCTTTGTTTAATCGTCATTAATCTATATCCTACACCTACATACTTTATTTTATGCCCTAGGAATATTGGTATTGATGAACCAGCTCATGTGTGGGTACATAGTTTACTTTTATAGCCTTTGTTTAATCGTCATTAATCTATATCCAGAAGACATGAAACCATCTCAAAATGTTTTACAATGCTGTAATGGCCTTTTCTGAATTTCATTTACAGAATAATATCGTTGCAGGTATAATTGACATGTTAATCAAGAAAAATTATTTTTGTCTTTGAATTTGTCTGTTTTATTTGTCAATGGCTCTAACTGTAAAACGTTTAACAAAGTGAAACCCCTGCCTGATTCTTCCATAGAAACACAGCTTGTCGGAAAGGAATCCTCTACCTTAATTTTCGCTGACCATTCACGTATGCTCCTAATTAACCCTATTATCCTACCAGGGGATAAATGTGCTGCACTTGACCAACCTACTCATGAAATCCCAACTGACTTATCAAATGCTTTCTCTACACCAAGACGTACCATCAATATCAATAGTTTTCTTACTTTCCGCTTCTCTCTGGATTGTCATTGTTCTATAAATATTGTCATATGTTTGCCTTCCCTCCACAAAACCACATTCATCCATATCTCTCAATTTTAGCAACATCTTTGCTGCCTTCTTAGTATAGACGTAAACACTCCATCGTAATCATGGTTGAGTATTTGAAATGGATCTATATGACCTGTCTGCATAATAGTCACCACCACTTTCTTCCAAAAAGGTGGTGTTTTTACCCCCTCCTGTATCACTTTTTTTTCTTTCCATACATATCGAGGAATACCATTTAAGTTTTTTACATTACCATTTTATCTCATCTGTCTTGACTATTAATTGTTGCATCTCCTTTTCCTCTAATCTTGGCATAAGTGTCTTCAGTAAATGTTTCCATACATGCCTTTTCTCGGTTTCTACATTCCTCTTGTTTACACAAATTTTCATAAAATTTCTGAAATATGTCTAATGCCTATATAGGATATCTGTTGTTCTTGTTGCATGTTCCACAAGTTTGACAACCTCCCTTTCTACTTTCTGTTGCCCAAGTCATTGTGGTTAAAGGTTTTCTGTGCTCTGCAGTTACCCAAAAAAAATAGTTGCTCAACAGCAACTTTTCTAAACTCATGCATGCATATCTAAATACTCCCTTATTTTCCCTTTAACACTGCATTTGCTGCTCCTCTTGCTCTTTGAGATTCCACTTACTCTGGAATACTTTAAAATTTGTCTGCTCCTTTTAGTAATTCATATTACTTTATCTTTATTATCTTTTTCTTTTTACTAACTGTTGCATCTTATCTTCGTTTGAACTCCTTTCACATTTTAAGACCTTGCTTTAATGAAAATACTCAAAAAAAAAAAATTTCAGAAGCCTCCATCCTCTCCTAACTTGGAACAAATACACAAAACTATGTACATTTTCAACAAATTAAGTTCACATGTCCAGATAGGAACAGCTACCCTAGGCTGACTGCTGCATCCACAGACATTGCCCAATCTAAAATTAAAGTTACCCATGCTAAAATGCATATCACAGCCAGTTTGTACGCTGATAGCTGTCTGTTCTTTCCCGAGTTTTGCCTCTTCTCTCAGATGTGAAAAACAGCTTCCATGCTTTCAGGAAACATTTAACTTCTAACCATATGAAAGTAATAAGGCCACTGGGGAGGCTACTACAAATTCACTTCCCACTTTTTCATTGAACTGTTTGCCACTGTACTTTTAAATGTTGCATTTCTCTTAGGAAGGAGTGCTTAAAACTCAAGCATAATTCCTTACACCTGTGTACAGCTCGTTTCCAAACCCTGCATCTGCAGACTTCGTCTCCCACTGACAGCATTTGCTAATGGAAGTATGGGATTTAACAACTTTGCATATGCAAGAAATTTACCATTTTCTAAAACTTCAGTAATTTTGTTTTATTTTTCAAGACTATTCACTTAAACACTTGTCTGTAGCTTAATCAGAGGACAGTAATCTAGACATCCACAGGTGTAAAAAGGAGCAAGCAGTCTTCTGCATATAGTATGATCATAACATTTTTACATCCCACCCGAGCAGCCCAAGATAGTAACAATATATTGGCTTTAATTTGCTTTTGTCTGACCTTTTTATACAGCCTGTATACCTTATAGTTAGGAAAAAGTATTTGCTTTCTTTAATATCTTTAGCAATTGCAGCATTCACTACGCCTCCTCACATAAAATACGTGTGACTGCACAGTATACAAAAACTGCTTTACAGTGTAAAATGCAGATTGCCTTTAAACGTTTATACACAAATTAAGAAAAAAAGCTCTTACAATTTATAAAGTGGAGTGTATATCCTTCATTGCCAATTTTTCATGCAAAGCTGTGCCACATGTCTATTCTTATATTCAGTGGGAATGATGCTTTATAATCTCCATTTGTTCACTAATTTCTGTGGTGTTGGTTGCCTTCCAGACCATCTTCCAACAGCAGTCCCTTTTTCAAATTCAAGGTACTCATGTTTCTTCTAGTCTGCTCATGTACTTTTTTTCTCTGTCTCAAGCTTTTTCATTTGGAACAGTAGAAGATGTTTCACTGGCCAAGTCTGTCTATGGGCTTTGTTAGAAGGAGAAGCAGAGTCCCCTTCTGCTTGTTGATTCACTCTTACAAACTTGACTGTTTCCTCCTTTGTCTGTTCTACATTAAAAATGTCTGATTCTACAGGAAAAAAATATTTTTGAAGACAGCTGGTTACAACTGCTTGAAATCTTACACCGTCCTCTTGACTTTGGTGAATTGCTGGGATAAACTTTTTTTTTTTGCTCCCTCTTCCTTTCCTTTATTAGTACTGACCCAGCACCCTGGTACCCCATGCATGGTGGTTCTACACTCTCTCCTTGCCCCCTGTACTCTTCTGAAAAAATCAGATGTGAAGAAAAGGCAGATGTGGACCTTGGGCATATTTGGAGTTGGCACGTCTTTGCATCAGTCAGGGATGTTTCATGTGTCTGTTTTTGCTTTTCACCCCTTTCTGTCAGACTTATTGTTTTTTTTTGACGTGTTTGTGTGCACAGGAGATGTGGTATATCATGTCTCTTTTGTGGAAGGTCAGCCACGACTCCACCCTTATTATCCTCTTCTAGGCACTCCTACCAGTGTGCTGCCCACAGCCTCCACTAGGGATTGTCACATAAAATGCCTTTAGGTCTGCCCACTCAACCTGGAGTGATAATGCCCATCCTTCCCTGCTGCTCCATCAGTCACTTGAGACACTAATCCAACCTGGGTTGGCTGTGTTTTAGTAGAGGCTTTATCTTTCTATGCCACCAGAGTAGTGATGGAATACTGATCTAGGACTTGGCTGCTTTCTTATGGACAAGTTTAGAGCATACACTGGATGTGCCCTTTCAGTTAACAAATATTGCTGTGAATATCCGTCCGGATGCTTAATTTGTACTTTAATAAAATTAATACAGTCTGCTACTTCCAGTTTCTTTGGTTCAGCAGAAAATCTTTTTTCCCCCTGCATGCTCTGACTTCTAACTCTACTGTATTTTTGAAGTGGCTGTTCCTCATGCTCTGCCTGTCTTCTCTTCATTTTAGTATCTGATTTTTTTTTCACTTTATCGGAGTAGCTTGTTGAAGCTTTAATTTTTCCAGCCTTTTGTTATTTTAGTTGATATATTCCTTCAGTGTTTCATTTGCTTCAAACACCTCTTGAGTGTATTGATTTATTGGAAGCCATCTCCTGGACCATAGCTGAAACTTGAACTGATTTTTGCTGAACATCTGCGGAATTCTTCCTTGCAGAGTTTTCTCTTTTTTTTCTGGATAACTTTTCTTTCAAGTTCTCTAAATGTTGTTTTTGTTGGCATCCAGAGAGCAAAAATAGTAGCCAGTGACTGAATTTTCCCCAACGAAGGGTTTTACTGGTTCTTTTTGCACAATTGCTTTCCACACTAGGAGAGCTCAAATCAACCTAGTGATTAACGTGTTGCCATCTTGGAAATCTAACACTGAATGGTGTTAAGGATGTCGTGGCATAGTTGGTCCTAGACAGCTCAGGTGTGACAGAGGTAGACTGGTCATGGGGAAAAATTGATGTTGCATTGCCACCATTATAAGTAAGAATTCTTGCCAGAAATATGGCTGAATTAGGTACAGTTTGTTTCATACGTCTGTGGGACACCGAAGCATATATACTTTTTGTCTTTGTGAACTGTGTAGGGTTACAGATGTGGCAACATACAATTTGTTACTCCACAATTTGAAAATGCAATAGGCTAAGCTGAAATATTGAGTAGTGTTCAGCAACCCCCATTGACAGTGATGTACAGTATATCCACCCCTGCAGCACACTTAACTGGTATAACCCCTTATAATGGTATGTGTGACCCAAAGGGAGGCCTGGACCTATACTAGGACTTCCCACAAGAAATGAATGCAATCACCTTGTATTAATTACAAAGTCCCTATGTGGGTTTGTGTGTAGGCTTCCCCACTTCCAACAGAGTAGTCAGGCTGGACCTACAATATTATGGTACCATGTAGGAAGAGGATGCTAAATGTATTACAGAAGCTTTCGAATAAACCTTCCTGGCAATTATTATTGAAGCAGGCAAGAAAAGTGTGCTTGATGCAAACCAGGTGGAGCAGTAGCAGACCAGCACAGTTAGTGTTACAGTGTTGTTGTCCATTTTTCAACTACTACTTGAGAGACTGAGAGAGACCCCCCCCCTCCCCACAAACACACACACTTTCTACATCTAAAGCAGTTAGGAAAGGTAATTGTGACTGGTGTATCCATGTACCTCTTGCACAGTCATGACATGGAATTGTGTGGAGTACGAAGTCCGGTCCTCTCTGTACTGCTTAGATGTGCTCCCCCTTACAGTTTCAGTAACAGATGTAACCATCTGTTAAATGGCACAACTACATCTACTGCAGCAGATGGATGTTAAGATTAAAAATATCACTTCCCAACTTTCCAAGATGGCTTCACTCTGAGCAACTGCTGAACTTCAGCTCTTTCAGTGTGAAAACAGAAACTGAGAAAAGGCAGCAATAGATATTGTCAGATTGAGTAAAATTCAGTTACTGGCTTGATGCATGTAAAGAAGAAACTGAGACCCTGTAAGAAAATAAACTATAAAAGGGTAAGAGAAAACACTGACTGGGAATAATCCTGCAGCTGTTCAGCAAAAAGCACTTCAGTCTGCAGCTTTAGTGCAAGTCATGGCTTCCAATAAGCTAGAAGAAAAAAGTTAAATGTGCTCAGAGCTGATTAAAGTAAATGAGATGCTGAATGAATATATCAACTTAAATAAAAAGCCTAGAAAAAAAATGGATGAGCAGATTAAACTGCAAAAGTCAGAGGTTGAAAGGAAGAAAAGGCTGGCACAGTATGAGACTGCTCAAGAAGAGCTGCTTCAAAAAATGGTAGAATAAGAGGACAAATCATTTAGGGAAAATATGGAATTATCAGCTGTACCAGAGAAATTAGAAGATACTGCGGTGGTGGTGCTGCGGTAGCGTTGTCGCCTCATAGCAAGACGTTCTCCCGTTCGATTCTCAGCTAGAGCGTCTTCTGTGTGAAGGCATACGTGAATGGGACGTGCCTTCGTTGAAGGTTGTGCGTCTGGGCTGGTAACCCGGTACGTAAAAATCCACTACCAATCATTAGCGGACCGGAGTTCTGCTGTGGCGACCCCTAACTGGGAAAAGCCGAAAGACACAAACAAACCAGAGAAATTAGAAGGTCCAGACTGTATTAATTTTATGAAGGCACCAGTAAGCAACTGGACTGTTATTTCACATCAGGGACTGTTAATTGAAAGGCGCACTATGTATATGGTCCAAATATGGCCATGAGAAAACACCCAAGACCTTTTATTAGCAAAGATGTAAACCTACCAGCTGAAAGAGTTGATCCTAACAAAACTGTGGCAAAAGGGCAAAGTGTGTTAAAAGCTGGTGGCAGCAGAATGTTTATGGAAAATGATTGTTTGTCTTACACAAAGCAGAAGAGAAACATTTTATTCTAGTAATCGGGGGAATGGTGAGAAGCAGGTGAGAGATTCAAGCTGTTGTATTCAGCTGTCTTCAGAATACTTTTTCCTGGATGATCAAAGTTATTTTCTGATGCAGATCAGGCTAAAGAGGAAATGCACAAGTTTGTCCAACAAAAATGAGCCATCAAGCAGAAGGGGACTGTGCTTCTAATTCTTCTTTTTTTCAAAACAGGTTTATTGTTTTAACATACAAGAGAAATATCATAACAATTTTATACAAGTAATTAAAAATAGGTATTATTATAATATTCAACAAAACAACTAAAGTATTTACAAAGACATCCACTACAATCAGATCAATTAATTAAACTAAAATACCATGCTATTGAAATTAAAATTTTTTTAACAAATTTTGTAAATTATCCCATACAATAAAATAAGATGTTTTTCTATTTGTTCTAGTCCTAATTGTGTTTATTTCCATATGGCACACTATATTCATAACATTTTTAAATTCATTGAACGAAGGAGGTGCATCTGAAATCCAATTTCTAGTTATTATTTTCCTAGCCACTGCTAGAATAGACCATAACAAGGGAAGCTTAACCTTTTAACACTTTGAGGTACAGGTGTGTTGAATAATATAAGAGATTTAGAAATAATGAAATTATCTGTAAAAAGAGCCTGCAAAATTCATTAATTGACTTCCAGTATTCTTTCAATTTTATACAGTCATAAAACATATGAGCCCAGTCAGCATTAATTTCTACATTACATCTCTTACATAGATTATCTTTATTATTTATTTTATTCATCATCAAAGGTGCATAAAAAGATCTATGTAAAAATGTCCATGTATAAAGTCTCCAGACAATGGAAGACGTAGTTCTATAAGCAGATTCCAATATATATTGTTTATCTTGTTGATTTGGTGGGTCCCCATTAATAGAAGTAAAATAATTCCAGTATGAATCTACACTGTAAAAAGTTTCTTGTCTGATAACTTTATGTATGTATGAAAGTTTACCTTTATCAGAAACTGTTGTAAATTTAATATCAAGTAATCAATCAGTGTTGGAATAGATTCTTTAACAGTTATAGACATTAAATCTATTTTATTAATGAGATGTTGTCTAAAGGTCTGAACCTCTAACCAGCAAGTTTCTCTTAGATCAAATTCTTGTTTTAAGAAATCTAGATTTTTAACTTTATTATCAGATATCAACTGATACCAGTACTTTAGATCATTATCTATAGCTAAATGAGTTCCTTCAGAAGTAGATGACAAAAGCATACCCTGAGTATACATTATAGGAAATACAATAAAATTCCATTCCCTATACTTAGGGTGCATGAATATAAAGTTACGATAACTAATAATAATATTGAATGGGTAACAAACCATATGTTTAGGTGTAATAGGTGAAGTACAAAATTCCTTTAGTAACCATAACATGGAGTTATTTACAATCATATTTTTATGTGTTAAGGAGATTTTCATGAAGTGTATACTAATTAGCTCCCAATAATCTTTCCATTTTGTGACATATGACTGATCTATTAATAAAGTAATAACTTTTACAATAGAAGAGATAGTATATAAATTAAAGTCTGGAAAAGAAAACCCCCCTTGAGACCAGCTATTAGTATGTTTCTTTAATGCAATCCTAGGTCTATTAGGTGCCCATAAGAAATTTAACATTAGTGTGTTCAGTTTCTTGATAATTATTTTTGTAGGTGGAAGTATTATTGATTGTATTAAGTATAAAATCTTGGGGAATATTATCATTTTAATAATTGTAAGTCTCTCCTCCATAGTAAAAAACATATTCCAGATATTAAAAAGATTTTGTATATTAAGAAAACGGGTATTATAATTATTATATATAATAGATAATATCTTTAGATAGTATTATACCTAAATAAGTTATCTGACCTGAATTGGGTACATATTTAGTAAAATCACTAATGAGAATATTTTTTCGTGTATATATAGGTAGTATTTTAGTTTTTTCTTCATTGAATATTAAACCAGAAATACTTTTAAAATTCATCATGTTATCAAATAGAGACTGTATAGAAGAATTAGATCCTGCTGATGTAATTAGAACATCATCTGCAAAAAGTTGAATTTTGGATGTTGTATTTTCATCTATTTCAAAACCCTCTGTCAGTACTGTTTCTGATCAAATTAGCCCAAGGCTCCATTACTAAAGTGAATAATAGTGGAGAAAGTGGACATCCTTGTTTTGTACCTTTAAGAATGGGTATTTTTTGTGAAACGTATGTTCCTACCTTAATATAAGCCAACATTCCTTTGTATAAATGTTCAATTAGATTTACAAATGCATCCGAGAAGTTTGTGCACTTCATTAAGGTAAACAGATAGTCCCAACTTACTGAATCAAATGCTGAACTTATATCAAGACTAATAAGTGTTAAATCTTTCTTTTCCTATTTGCAAAATCTATTAATGTTAAAGTTCTTCTTATATTATCAAAAGTATTTCTATTTACAATGAAGCCTGTCTGATCTATATCTATAATGCCGGGAATGATTGTCTTCAATCTATCAGCAAAGATATTCATAAACATTTTATAATCAACATTAAGTAATGAGATGGGCCAATATGAAGAACATCTAGTTGGATCTTTATTAGGTTTTAAAATTGGCGAAATAAATGTATATTGCCAAGATGGGGGGGTTATTAACTCAGTTTGGGCCAAAATAAAAACCTTATGTATTAATAAATATGTATTTTTAGAAAGGATTTTATATATCTCTGGTATAATACCATCATTACCCGGTGCTTTGTTTGATTTAAGCTTATTTATTTGTGTAATAACTTCTGTATATGAAATACTCTTGTCCAATAGTTTAATCTGTTGTTTATTAAGCTTTTTATTCATATTTGTGGTTATAAACTCCTTTATTTTATCTTTATTTTATCTTTAGGTTCCATGTTAATAGTATTATGGTTAATTTTGTGAAAGTGATTTCTAAATTCATCTAGTATTTCTGGTATACTAGAAACATTCTTCTTTTTCCTTAGAGAAAAGATTTCTTTGATATGATTTTGTTTATTCAACCTTTTTGTTTTATTTTTAAGTCTATGTAAGTATTTGGGGCTTATTGAATAAGACAAAAACTTGTATTTCTCTAAAGTTATTTTAACTTTGAGTTAAAATTTCTTTGTATTTCTCATTTAGTTTGTTTATTTCTTCAATAACTTTCTTGTCCATAATATTTTCTTTATTATTATGTTTATAAGAGTCTAATTTACTTTGAATATCTAACAATTCCTTATCCCAAGATTTCCTTTTATTATTATACCATCTGATACTTTGTCCATATAGATATGATTTTAAGGCATCCCAAACATAAACAATGGAGACTTCAGGAGTGTTATTTATGTCTAAAAAATGTTTTACTTCTGAAAGTATATATTCTTTATAGTCTTTTAGTTGAGTTAAGTATGCTGGTATCCTTTTGATCTGAACATTGAGTATTTTTTATCATGAATTCAAAAAATTGAATTATGATCAGATATAGGACATGAAATGATTTTGGAATTAGTTAAATCTGTTACCATCTGGTTAGAAATAAAGACCCTATCTATTTTTGAATAAGTTTTGTATCTGTTAGATTCAAAATCATCACCATACACCTTTTTTTCTATCTGATTATTAATATCATTCAAATGATAAGAATTAGCAAAATCCTTTAAATGTTTTGCATTAGATGTAATTCTTCTCTTTCCTATAGTGGTAGTATCACTTTCATGTAGTATACAATTAAAGTCACCAGCTAAAATAATATCTCCTATAAAGAATGATATGATCTTATCAAGATGATGATTCACTGTATTAATACCAATTCCAGGTATCCAATATACATTAATTAAAGTGCAAGTCTTCCCATTAATTTGTATTGTAACCATACACAACATTCCTTTGTCATCTTGATAAGACTTAATGGTTTTAGGAATGGGCATACTTTTATTCCATAAAATAGCCACTCCTCTTTTTTTCTGAGTGTGCTCTGAACTAACAAATACTGTATATTTGTTTGTGGCTAGTTTATCAATATCTTTATGGGTTTCTTGTAGGAAGACTAAGTTGGCCTTATGTAAATTAATGTATCTTATTAGGCTTGCCCTTTTACATGGATTATTCAATCCATTAATGTTTAAAGAAATTCCTTTTAAAGATGTCATTTGGCATTTTTAAAACTTAAGAATCTTATGATCAAAATAACAAATAACAAGATAAGTAATGTTACATCTCCTCCTTTAGGTGTACCTTTAAATATAGCTGTATTTATTGAATCTCTTATGGGATTTCGTATAGGATTCAATTTTGTTTGTAGTGACAATGAATGTACAAAATATATTGTGGATGTCAAAACTATATACAAATAACAATGAACAAGTGAAAATAATGTAAGGATTAAACCTTGCATCCAGCCTGGAGTTATAAACTCCAACTTAGAGTAGTATTTACCACTCAAGTTAACCCCCTACCCTAAGCAGCAGTACGTCAGCTACCACCTTATCAATTTAATACTAGTTATATTTAACTGAAGTTAACAGTTTTCAATTATCTAGCAAGACAAGACTACACATTTGGTAAAACAGCATCATATAAACTAAAATAAACTTTTTTTTTTTTTTTTTTTTTTTTTTAAACTGTTCATACTACTATATACATCCATGTAATATAAAACACTTGTATTCAAATAGCATTCAAATAATCTTGATGTTAGAAATCAAGAGGAGAGAAATAAGTTCTAACATTCATTTAAATCAAAAACTTTGGCTAATATGATTCAGACATTACATATATTAGGATGAATCTATTTTCTGTCATGTAAATACAGTTAACAGCTTCCAAAAAAAAACCTTGAATTGCTTGTATATGAGCATTTACTCAAACTCATTATTGCCAATAGAATAAAATATTGTATTCATAGAAATTGTTATAAATCATACTTCATAGTTAAGCAGATTCTCAGAAACATTTATATACATATCTACATACACACACACATACATACATATATATATATATATACATGCATACACACATACACACACACACATATATATATATATATACATATATATATATACATATATATATATATATATATATATATATACATATACACACATGCATGCATACACACACACACACACACACACACACACACACACACACACATATATATATATCTGATCTCACTGAGTTGTATCTTTACTGAGCACCATCTTACATTGCTGTCCCTTCAATAAATCTGTCTGCTTTATACAAAATAATGCACAGCAAACACATTAGTAACCAGATTTTACAAACATGCTATACTACTGCTTTAAAATATATCACATGACAATTTCTTCCAGTATAGAGTTATAAAATTATTTATGCTTGTCAATCAGATGAATTAAATGAGTTATAGTAATGTATATGTTTGGGACATAGGTTTTTAACATATTATTAATCTGCTATTCCTGTATCTGTGATGTCAGTGTGACATCTAGGTCAAAGGTGAGACCAGCTGCTTTCAGCTTCTCTGAGAATTCTGAGAGTTGAAGCTTTTGAAGTAGCTCATGGACACTGTGCATGAGACAGCCCACATCCCAGATTGTCTCTCTTAACATTTTGGCGGGAAACTTATTAAAAACTAGTGACAAACATTCATTTAGCAGTGTAAATGCATCTAAACATGACAAAACCTTCACAATGCATTCTACAGGTTATTACAGACTCTATGTAAGTGAAATCAAGCCCAAAATTATTAATAAGTAACAAAACTCAACATTTTTGTCCCAACTCAACTCCTATGCAAATCTTATTATTTACTGTGTCTATATGATCGAAAGCATTTCAATATATTAATAAAGAACAGAAAACAGAGTAGAAAGTAAAAGGGTGTAAGGCAGAAATAAAAAAAAATGTAAGAGAAAGCTATAAGTATATACAATAGAATGTTACTTACTGTTTATATTAATAGAGTTAAAAATAAAACATATTTACTATTATTTAGTTCTAATTATTATTAGTTAAAGCATGACCGATTATTTACAAACAAGCATAAGCAGTGTAATCAAGAAAGTATAATTAGGTAGTGTCATTCCTGTATCTGTGATGTGTCAGTGTGATATCTAGG
Organism: Protopterus annectens; assembly: GCF_019279795.1. NCBI lineage: Eukaryota > Metazoa > Chordata > Ceratodontiformes > Protopteridae > Protopterus > Protopterus annectens. The sequence continues at coordinate 741,119,672 of NC_056739.1, forward strand.
TCAAAGGTGAGACTAGCTGCTTTCAGCTTCTCTGTGAGAATTCTGAGAGTTGAAGCTTTTGAAGTAGCTCATGGACACTGTGCATGAGACAGCCCACATCCCAGATTGTCTCTCAACATTTTGGCGGAAACTTATTAAAAACTAGTGACAAACATTCATTTAGCAGTGTAAATGCATCTAAACATGACAAAACCTTCACAATGCATTCTACAGGTAATTACAGACTCTATGTAAGTGAAATCAAGCCCAAAATTATTAATAAGTAACAAAACTCAACATTTTTGTCCCAACTCAACTCCTATGCAAATCTTATTATTTACTGTGTCTATATGATCAAAAGCATTTCTATATATTAATAAAGAAAAGAAAAGAGAGTAGAAAGTAAAAGGGTGTAAGGCAGAAATAAAAAAAAATGTAAGAGAAAGCTATAAGAAGTATATACAATAGAATGTTACTTACTGTTTATATTAATAGAGTTAAAAATAAAACATATTTACTATTATTTAGTTCTAATTATTATTAGTTAAAGCATGACAGATTATTTACAAACAAGCATAAGCAGTGTAATCAAGAAAGTATAATTAGGAATAGCATTTGAAGAACATATAAACTTTTAAAGGAAAAAAAATGTATCAAATTACTGACCTTATTTTTCCTCTTCAGAAAGAGAAACAAGTTAAATCACAGCTTGCCATTAAATCTCCAGATATTTTGACTAGTTATGAAGCAAAACATTTCTTTTACACACAGAAAATAACTTTGATTAAATCTTTTTCAAAATATTTGTTGCTTCTTGGAAATGCAGGAACTATATTTAAAAAGATTAATAATAAAATAAAATGAGAACATAGTACAAATCATTTGTTTTTTAGTCTCTTCTTCTTCTCTGAAGTCTTCCATGAAGTTTCAGTTGCCAGTCTCTTTAAAGAAGGACTAGCCCATTCCATTTCTTCTATTTTTTCCAAAATCTTATTTTTTTTGATAAACAGTAAAGCAGAGTCTAAGTCATCGAAAATTTTAGGTCCATCAGGAAGGAAGATTTTAAGCTTGGCAGGAAACAGAAGGTATGTTTTAAACTGTGCTTTTTTAAGCTCCCTTATTAGTGGCAGAAAAACTTTTCTTTTAGCTAATACCATGGAAGAATAGTCATTGTCAAAACGCACAGTTGTTTCATTAATCTTAACAGGAGCTTTAGCCCAAGCAGATTTAAGAACCAGCTCTTTATCAAAAGATGATATAAATCTAACTATAACTGATCTAGGATAGTTTTTGTTAGAGTTAGTATTGGCTATAGATCTATGTGCTCTTTCGATACCAAAAGAGAATGCTTCTGGTAAATCTAAAGTTTTAGGGAGCCATGTTGTTAAAAAAGAAGTAATATTGTTACCTTCAATATTTTCTGGCAGTCCAAAAATCCTAATGTTATTGCACCTAGATCTATTTTCCAGGTCATCCAGCTTTGTTTGTAAATGTGTATTTTGTTTCAGCAGAAACTCAATGTTGATTTCCTCTTCTTGTATTCTAATTTCCATGTCATTCACAGCTTCTTCTATGCCTGTCATCTGGATCTTCTGTTGTTGCAGGTCCATATGTAACAAGTCTATTTGTTTTGTAGTTTTTTCTATGAAAGTGTCTATTTTAGTATCCATTTTATCCATCTTAGCAGTAAGTTGCTGGACTATAATTATCAGAGACTGAAGTTCTTTCTTGATGCTGGAGTCTTGAGAATTTGTCTTACTGGAACTCATTTCAGACTGATAAACTGGCAGGAAAATTTCCAAAGTAATTTCTGACAGGAATATTATTAAGATTTCCTTTCTTTTTTCGATATAGTTCAAGAACTATATAAAACAAACATATTTAGAAAGAAAATTACTTCAAAAATTAATTTTTGAAGTAATTAATTCCTGTCAATGTAATGAAATTGGTGGAGCTGAAGAAATCTGCTGCTATCCTGTGTTCATCCTTCAGGTGGATATTGTTTTTCTGCTTCTAATTCTTCTGATAAAGCACAGAGAGACTTTGCCAGTGAAGTCTTTTTCACTGTTCTAAAGTAAAATGCTTGAGAGAGAGAGAAGAGCACAGGAGTTGACCAGATGAATCAAGAACACTGTGGAACTGAACTGGAATCTGGAGTTGGGAGATGGAGATAAGACAACCAGCAGCACGGAAATTGGTGAATAAATGTGAGACTGCAAAACCGTCATTCGCATTTGTGAAATATGGCCATATAAGAAATGGAAAGATCAGACTTTTGTAGAACTTCTAAGGGACTGAAAAGCATTTGTCACACTTCATGTCATTAATGTCTGGAAGGTGTTTGAGGGAAGGAGGAAGGAAAAAAAGGTAACTAAAACAATTTATTTTCTGTATATCTATTAAGTTTTTTACAGATGGAATTGCATATTTTCTACTAAAGTATTTTTAGTTATTGTATGTGATAAAGAAAAGACACTAGGGCGGACACGGTGGTGCAGCTGTTTGTGGTGCTGCCTTTCAGCAAGAGGTTCTCCGGTTTGATTCTAGGCTGACATGCCTTCTGTGTGGAGTCTGCATGTCCTCCCTGGGGTTGTGTGGGTTTACTTTGGGTGCTTTGGTTTCCTTCCACTCTCCAAAGACCTAGAGTAGGTGGATTGGACACACTAAATTGGCTGTAAGTGGGCGTGAGTGGTATGGGTGAACTACCGTGGCAGGGCTAGCCACCCAGCGGTGTGAACCTTGGCTCGAGATTGACTGACTGTTGATGTGACACCCCGACCCCATGTGCAAAATAGGGGAAAAATAGGTTGAGGATGGATGGGATAAAGAAAAGGCATTTGTTTACTTCAATTTTTTTCTTCTTCCTCCTCTTCTTTCTTTGGTGTTAAGAAATGTATGTTATTGCTGTGTAGAACAAGAAGAGCTTTTGCATGTTGAGGTTTAGTGTGCTGTAATCTTGGGTTATTCTGATGTGTGGTTTGTAGTTTGCAAAGTACATAGTAATGTACTTAGAACTGATATATTTTCTTAGGTTTGCATAAGTGAATCTCTGGATTTAGTAATATGAGAACATTGAATATAATGAAAAGTTTTCTTGTAGCAATAAATGTTTCAGCTCATCTTTCAGGCTGAAACAGAGGCCTGAATGTTTCTTTTTTTCTCTTACTTTTCCATAGAGGGAAGCTGATAATAAGGCAATAAAAAAAACGGTGCCCTGGTTTCTTCGAGCTTAAAAGTTAGTGATTTTTGAAAGTAAGCCAGTAGTTTTTACATCTTGGGGGGGGGGGGGGGTAAATATAAAAAGATGAACAAAAATAGGCACCAATTAGTGTAAGTAGAAGCATAGACAGTAAAATGCGTCTTGCCATGGATACATCAGTTTCAGGTTAATTAGACGCTGTCTGGTACAAATGTTCGTATTAGGAGGGTTAAACTTCATTATTTGAAGATGGTTGTTTTAAGTTAATATGTTATGGAGGTGTTACAGTGGTGGTTTGTTTAGAGTGTTTTTATTAAAATAAGTCTTATGAAATGTGACATGGATTTCAGTGTTGACGATGAGAAAAAAACTGTATAAAGGAACAGCCTGCCAGACATTAATAGGTGCATGTATCACAAAAACTGGACATAGGCATGTTAAAAGCTGCCATATATAATCGGCGGGTATAATAACTTCTTACTATAATGGAGATGCTTTCCATATCATTTTAGTGTCCGTGGCCTCGTGTATAGATAAAAAGGAAACAATACTTGTATTAAGAAATGCAGAGTGCAAGTAGCAATGCTGCAGAAGACGTTTGGAAAGAATTGAGCTTGTGAATTTGATAAAGGATTTTGTGATGGATATCTTGCAGAATATTAGAGATTAAGGAAAAAAAGGTATACTTGTGTTAATTGCTAGAGAAGCTCTAGTAGTGTTAGAAGAGAAGGAAAGAATGTCAGATTTGTAGTAAGGGATGAGGGTTATGATGGCGTGTATGTATATTTCATCTAAAACTGCTATTCTGGAGTTTAAAAAAACTTTTTGGAAAGAAATAACTAGTTTTAGTATGGAATAATATTTGTAGGTGGGGACTGGAATTTGATTTGCAACAGTGAGGTTGTATTTTTGGGGGCCTATAAAGGAAAATATAATGAGGGTAGATTTCTGAAGAAATTTATGAAAATATGAAAGATGTGAATCCAGTAGTAGGAACTCAGAATTTTACATGTTATTCACCAAAGTACAATAACTGGGCTAGACTTGACAGAAGTTATATTTCAAAGGAACATGTTCATTTAATTGAGAACGTTGATATACATCGAATGACCATTTCAAATAATGCACCAGTAAGTCCGTAAGACAAAAATGCAGAGTAACAAAGTAAAGATTAGACGCTGGCTCTTCCCCACCTACATGTTTGAAAAAAAGAGGAATTTAAGGAATGGATAATGGATATTATTCAGGAGTTATTACGGAAGGTAGAAAGTACTCCAGAAGTCATAGCTAGTGAGTGGGATAAAATGAAAGTGGAGCTTAAAAATAGGGTAGAAATAAGAGCGAGAGAGATTTGGTTAAGAAGTAATAATTATTTAGAAGGACTGATAAAGGTGACAGTATTACAAAATAAGGAAAATCTCTCAGAACAAATGGAGATGCAAATACAGAGTACTAAATAGAGAACAAGGGAGTACCTGGATAATATGCATGAGTTTAGAAAGATTGCTGTTGAACAACTTTTAACTTAAGAGCACAACGACTTAGGCAACAGGAAATAGAAAGGGTTGTTGCCAGACCTAGGCAGTCTATAACAACAAAAATAACTAGAGTTTCTATAAAGGTATTGTAACTAGTTTTGGAAATTTTTGTAAAAAAAAAAAAAAAAAAACTGTATAAAACAGAGCTGTGGGGAAATCGAGAAAGCACAAATGAAGATATTTATGGAAGGCTTAAATATGCCAAGGTTAGAGGTAGATGAGGGTCAACAGCTTAAGATAAGATTAGATGAGATAAAATGGCGATATATAACCAATCTATAAATTTATAGATTAGTACAAGGCTAACTGCCCTTGTAGGCCATTTTAAGCCTAGTTAATTAACCCATGTGAGAATCAAATCCTGCACCTTGTGTCTCTAAAGCAAATATCTTGACCATTATGCCAACCTACAGGAAACTCTCTCGGAAAACATGGTATTCCGCTGGAAGTTTGAGGGAAGAAAGTGATAAAGATCTGTAAAATTTGATTTAACAGTATTTTAAAAGTAGGGGAGGCATCAGAATCCTGGAAAAAAGCTGTTGTGGCAAAGGCAGTAAAGACCCATCTGATCAAGCATGATATAGGCCTGTTTTCAATTTAAACCATGATTATAAAGTATTTTATGTCTGTAATGGCTAAAGGAATGGCAAAGGTGATACAAAAATTGATAGATATGGAACAATGTGGTTTTGTGAAGGGTGTGCAAACATCTGACAATGTTAATAGAACAGTGATGATCCGGAGGGAAGCAATGTAGGAAAATGCTGCTGTTATTGGTGGGTCCCGATGTAGAGAAAGCATTCAACACACTAAGATGGGATTTTGAGTAAGGGCAGTGAAAGCATTTGCATTTCCTAATAAAAAGGTTACTTATAAGGATATATGAGGGATCGGAGGCAAAAAAACAAAATGAGAATGTTGTTCTCTGATAAGTTGCATCTGAAAAGAGGAACCATTCAGGGGTGTCCTCTTTCCCCTTTATTTGCATTATGTTTAGAACCATTGTCAAAGAGTGTAAGGCACTCAAATTCCAAAGATAAAATTAGAACGGTGTTCTAGAAAAATTGTCTTTATTTGCAGATTATATTTTGTACGTGATGGAACCAGAAAATGACGTTTCAGTGTTGTGGAGTATTCCAAGACGTTTCCAAATTTTTTTTTGGGGGGGGGGGGGGATAGAAAATTAATGAAGATAAAAACAAAGGCTATAGTTATAAATTAATGTAGCAACACATTGGTTTTGGAATTTGTCCAGAAATACCTATATTTATGGAGACCTGTTAAAATGAAGTATTTAGGAGTATGGATTAAAAAGGATTCTGTTATGGCAGCTAGGGATATGTGAGAAGAGACTAAAGGAAACTTAATACAAAAGCAGAGAAATTGGAAGTTCTTGCCTGTGGATAGCAAGACACATGCATTAAAATGTTTTCAGTCCCCCCTTAGTTTTATGCACAGGTGAGGCACATTTTTTATTAAACTAGAGTAGAAGTTGTGGACAGTAATAGAGTTGAAGGATTTTATTTGGGAGGAGGGGTAGAGGGCAAGAGTCAATTGAGAAGTTGATTCTTTGAGCTGAACAAGGGGGGTTAGGATTACCTGATTTTAAGAGATAATTTAGAGCTACGCAGTTAAGACTGTTGTACATAGCTCAAGCAGAAAGTGGAAAAGGATGATGATGATGAAATGGGGATTATTCAAGAAATAAGGAAAAAATGGGATTTTGTATGCAGATATTTAAGGAGAACAGCAGTTAACACAGAATATATTCATACAGTAGCAGAAATCCTACTGAGAACCAAGCCAACACTGGAATGGCGAAAGGAGAATCTGCTGATAGGGATGACTGCAATTAGGGGCCCAAGGAATAGAGACAATAGGGCGGCTGGAATTTTCTGGAGGAAGCTGGCAAAGGAACCAAGGTAATGGGAACAAATAATTAGCGAAGGAAGCGTAATAGAATGGCAAGAGGCCGAGAAGATTGCAGGCTAGTGATTGGCTTCCCTATCAGGGGTTGCTGTCTGAGTATAGACAGAGAAAGGGATAAGGGAATCCCAAATTAAAGACCTGCAGCGGTTTGCGTTTTTAATTGAATGTGGAACAGAAGATGTTAAGTTGTCTATCTCGCCTTCTATTCTTGCTGGTTGGGTTCGGAGCCGATCCTCGGCTCCGACTCAGCCATCTTCAAAAGCTCGAGAGCTGCTTACTGGCTTGAGGCCCCCCTATATCCCATGATGCCTGGCGCTAGATACCCAGATCTCATTTGCCGCTTCTGCTGCGAGGTTGTTCTACTGGCTCAAGTCGTATAACCTTCTTTATTATTACTGTTATTTACAGTTATTTTCCTGTAAAAATGACTGTATTGTAGTGTAGAATTAGTCGTTAGTTAGACTTTATTCATTGTAGTTAGTTTTTTCCCCTAAATAGCTTTCCCTTCCTAAGAAACTCATTTAAATTAGAGAGTTTCCCCTCCCCTTTCTCTCCCTTTCCCACAGAAAGGTTCTTTCTGTTTGAGTTAGAGGTTAACCTTTCTTTTCTATCTCCCTTAACTTTTTTTTTTTTTTTCTCTCTATAACCTGTAGTGTTAGTGATAAGTTTGTTTTTCTTTGTGGTAGTAATACTTGTGTGGGTTGTGGTAACTGTAGGGTATTAATATTTTTTATCGGTTACCTTAACTTTTTGTGTGAAAACTTGTCCTTGGTTTTCTTCCAAGAATGTCCAAGGATCCAAAACCGTCCGGATTCAAGAAGTGTGACTCATGCTGTCAGATGATGTCTCTGACAGATGGTCACACTTCTTGTATTTATTGTCTGGGCGCTGTGCACCTGCAGGACTCTTGCTCTATCTGTCATGCCTTCAGTCCAAGAGTCCTGCAGGAGCGCAAAAATGAATTGATTCTGAGGGGTCTGCCTAAACCCCAAGATTCACCGTCGAAGTCTCAGCCGGTGAAATCTTCCAGGCCACCTAAACCGTCGGCTCCCAGTTCGGAGCTGTCGTTAGGTGAAGCCACACAATCCATTTCGGCTCCGGCTGGAACCGATGTCCCTCCCTCCCAGTCGGCTCCGACGCTGTCTTCGGAGCCGCATGAGGGTCAAAAGAGATCAGGTCTCCTTCTTTGGAGTCAATACGTTCGGCTCGAAAGTCACCCCTGCTCCAATCGGAGCGTAGTCAGCGATCATCCCACTCTTCTTGGTTCTCTAGACTTTCGGACCATGATTTGGAAAGAGTGGCCAGTAGGCTCTTGAAGTCGCAGGCCATTGCCAAAATGTTGTCCAGCCCTCCTCCTCAGGAGTCTGCTCCGTCCATAGCTATTGATATTCCTCCTCCGACTCTTCCTTTGAGTTCGGAGCCGGAGTTCGTTGGGGTTAGAGTCGTGGAACAGTCAGCGCTGATACCCTCCCTTTAGGTTCCTTCTGCTCCGATCCCTTCCATGGTACCTTCCCTGGAGGGATCTGGGTGCCGAGACTCCCTCATCGGCTCTGAGGGGGCAAGTGGCATCGGACCCTTGTCCGACCCCGCTGTCCCTCTCGGTGCTTCGGCGCAGGTGAGCTCGGCTCCCACATCTGCCTCTGAGCTGTCTCCCTCGGTGCGGGGAGGGCTTTTGGTTTCGTCGGAGCCTGAGCCTTCTCTGCGTCTGGGCAGGGACTCCTTTGAGGTGATGAGTGTGCTGGCCCCTGAGTCAGTCCCACGATCGACCCCATTGACTCCTCCCCCTAGGGTGCCTGCGTCAAACTCTGCTCCTCTTCCAGACCCTAAGCGTGGGGATCCAGCGTTCCAGGGCACCCCCTTGGGTGTATCCTCCTTTTCCAAGGCCTCCCCTGATCTTTCAGAGGAGCCACCTCGCAAGAGAAAATGCAAGAGGAAGCATGTTGACTCCCCCGAGTCTATTACATTGGATACCGACTTAGAGGAGTCAGAAGGGTCCCCAAGATCCCCCTCTGAAGATGTCTCCTTCTCAGACATCCTTGAGATGCTTAGGCAGAGGGGAAACTGGACTACCCTAAGCCCTTCCGAGGATGAATCGGTATTCCTGGATGCGTTTGGATCCTGACCTTCCACCTCCTGGGTGTCTCCACCTTTCGACCCACTGATGTCTGTGGTGGCTCGAAAGGCGTGGACGGCTCCAGACACAGTGGAACCGACCCCTAGAACACTTGCAAAATTCATTACTGCCCCGCAGGACAAACAGTTCTTGACCAGTGGTGTCCCCGTTGATGCCATGGTGGTACCAGTGGCCACAAAGGAGTTGGCTGAAACTTCATCTGTCCATCCCCCTAATAAGGAGTCCAGGACGATGGACAGGTATGGGAGGCAGATGTTCTCTTCAGCGACCTTTTCCATGCGGACCCTGAATTACCTGTGCCCCTTTACCCGTCTTCAGAGGGATCTCCTGAAAGAGCTTGGAGATGCCCTCCAAGATCCATCAGCTGAGGGGGCCCAGGCTAAGGCAGCCTTCCAGCTGGCGACTCTTAATTCTGTGGTAAACTCCTCCATGTGGCTCATTTCTTATGCAGCCGATGGTGCGAGTAGAGCCACAGGCACAGGCGTGACCTTAAGGAGGCACGCTTGGATGCGGTTATGTAACTTTGCGGAACTTTCAGAGCGTCTTTCACCAACACCCCCTTTGATGATTCCCCTCTCTTTGGATCACAGGTGAAAGATACCCTTACCAGGTGTGAGCAGGAAGGCAAGACTCTCTCTGCTGTAGGAGTCCGTTTTTCCACTCCCTCCAGACCATATCCTAAGGGTCAGACGAGTGGGAAGATGTGGTTCCGGAAATCCCAAGGAGCCTTGCCGGACACATGTGGTGAGTTTCCCTCCAGGGACAGAGGAGGGAACAATAACAGACGCCGCCCTCGTGGCAGAGGGGGTTCGCAAAACCAGGGCAGCAGAGAATCCTTCTCTGACAAGCCCTTCCAGCATCCCTGAAGGATTGCCCGGCTGCTCACCTCTGGAGGCAGTCGGGGGAAGACTATCACTGTACCCAGGAGCCTGGCGAGACATAACACAAGACAAATGGGTACAGTCAGTCATATTCGGAGGCTACAGAATCCCCTTCTTTCTCACCCCCTTAAAGTTATACAAGTCCCTTCCAGATGTTCCACCCAATCTAAAGGACCAAGCAGTGCAAGAAGTCTCAAAACTGCTAAGAAAAAGGGCCATCCAGCAAGTCCCAGCAGACCAACAAGGATACGGAATTTACTCCAGGTTCTTTTTGGTACCAAAAAAGACAGGGGACTGGAGACCCATTTTGGATATCAGCAGACTAAACAAGTCTGTACAAAGAACAAAATTCCGGATGGTCACGCTTCAGTCCATTTTACCCTTTCTGGGTCAGGACAATTGGATGTGCTCCATAGATCTTCAGGATGCGTACTACCACATAAAAATGGACAGACGCTTCCGAAGATTCCTCCGCCTCTGGCTGGGAGCCAGCCATTATCAGTTCAGAGCTCTGCCCTTGGGTCTGACCACAGCCCCCATGGTGTTTACCAAATGTATGACAGTAGTTACCGCTCATCTGAGACGGCAAGGATTCCAGGTGTTTCCATATCTCGACGACTGGTTCCTCACTGCTACCACCAGACATCACCTTCTGCGACCCAGAGACTGCACCATCGACACTTGCTCCAGGCTAGGTATCGCAATAAATTTCAAAGTCTGCATTGTTGCCCTGTCAATCTATCACCTTTATAGGCGCAAATTTAAATACCAAAGATATGTTAGCGAGCCTCCCACCAGTCAGGGTTTCAGTGATTCGTCAACATGTCAAGGTTTTATTAGCATGCAAAAGGATTCAAGCCAGGTTTGTCCTTCAAACGCTAGGTCTCATGGCAGCAGCTATCGTACTTGTTCCCCTAGCTCGTTTTCACATGAGGATTCTCTAGTGGCTTCTTTTCACCCAATGGTCCTTCCAGCAACTTCCCATGTCTTACACGATTATGATCACTCAGGCATGCAAGAAACACCTTGCGTGGTGGATGGTCTCCACATCAGTGCTCCACGGGAGACCATTTGATCTGAAGTAGGAGATTCATTTGTCAGCAACTTGTGGGTATGGATCCGATATCGGATCCGAACCGGCATGGTTTATCCAGCTATGGATCTGAGCTCCTAGCTCCTCCCCTCACCCATAATGCCCTGCTCTCCCTACATGACCTCAGATCTAGTTTGCCGCGTTCATGGTGACAGCTTGATCTTTGACCTCCTTCAGCTAAGTGGAAATTTAGTATATTTACTAAGGGTTTTTTGGTTTAAAAATAGTTCCTTTGTGTGAAAGTTTTGGGTTTCCCACCCATTTAAACTATTTTTGGTTAAATTATTTAATTTTTTGTAATTCCCTCCCCTCGCTGGTAGCGTAGTGTGTGCGTGGTTTCTTTGGTGCCTTTACTGTCTGTGTTAACTTGTTAATTTTAACTTGTTAATTTTCTTTTGTTAAAAAAAAAAAAAAAAGATTTTGTCTGAGGCCCCTAAGGCGATATTTTCAAAGTGCTCCGAGTGTGGTCATAAGCTGTCCCCTGCGGATGGCCACACTCGGTGCGTTCGATGCCTTGGGGTTGAACACCTCACTTCTGGATGTTCAATCTGTGCAGGGTTCAACCCCAGGGCATTGAAGGAGCGGAGGTCGAAGCTGGTCTTGGTGGGACTTTTACCCCTGGACTCGGCTTCGGCCTCCGCCTCGTTGGTAGTTACCGCTCCAGCGGTACCTGCCCTACCTGCTCCCGCTCCTCCTCCCGGGACTCAAACTCCCTCTACGGGTTCGGAGGACAGGGAAGCTAGGAAGAAGGACCGGAGAGAGAAGCACCACAAGAGGCGGGCCGAGACCTCAGTCTCAGCCCCGCCGGCTAAGCGGGCTTCTCCTCCGGCCTCTCTAGCTGCTGGTTCTCCTCCTCTGCTCCGGTCCCCAACCTTTTCACCGGGACCTGAGGAGGAGGAGACCCGACCTCCTTCGAGGCTATCGAGGCGGTATTCAAGGCCTACCTCAGTAGCCTCTTCGAGGTCGACCTATAGTCTTTCTGACGCCGATCTGGACCGGATGATGCGAAGGTTCATCCAGGCCCAGATGCAGATGGGAGTGCTCCTGCCCCCCCCCCCCCCGGGGGGGAGCTCGACCCCTTTTTTCAAGCCCATAGCTCCTTCTCCGACCCGCTACTTGGGTTCGGAGCGCTCGGAGCCGGGCAGCTTTGGAGCCGGGGGTGGGTCGGCTCCGATAGTACTGGCTACTTCGGATCTGATCCTGCCCTCGAGTGTGTCTGATCCGACCTCTCGGAGCCTTGGCCCGAGTTTCGGATCCGAGGGACTCGGTGTGCCTTCGGCGCCGTCCGTGTCAGAGTGCACTGGTCCCTCGGATCCGAAGGGCTCGGCGCCTGCTCCGATCCACTCCTCGGATCCGAGGGGGAGCCGACTGTCGGATCCTTTGGTCGAGGCCGGCTCCCCTTCGGCTTTTGATGTAGTGGAGAGGGCTCTGTTGAGGGCTTCCGGACCCCCGGCACTTGCTTCGGCTCCGTCCTGCACTCTATCTGCTCTGGGTCAGGCTTCCATCACCCGGCCATTGGGACAGCCCATTTCAATGCCCCAAGCAGTTCCTGCGGAACTAGACACTGCTTGCGAGGGCTCCTCGGACAGCCCCCCCGAGGAGGCACCTCGCAAGCACACGTGTAAAAAGAGGCACATAGACTCCCCCGAGTCTTTAACTGAAGACACGGACTTGGAGGAAGGGGAAGGCTCCCCAAGATCACCCCCCCGAGGATGTCTACTTTGGCGACATCATGGAAATGCTTCGTATAAGGGGTGGGTGGTCTGCCCCAAAGTCTTCGGACGAGTCCGTGTTCTTGGAGGCATTCGAAGCGGGCCCGTCTACCTCTTGGGTGTCCCCTCCTGCCGACCCCCTGGTGGACCTTATTACCACCAGGGTGTGGAAGGAACCGGACACCGTGGAGCCAATCCCCAAAGGGCCAGACAGGATTCTCAGCCCCCCTGCTGACCGTGCCCACTGGAGTAAGGGTCCTCTGGTAGATGCCATGCTGACGGCAGCAGCCACCAAGAGGGAACTCTCCCAGGAGAGTCCCTCAGTCCATCCTCCGAGCAAGGGGTCTCGGATGATGGACCGCTTGGGGAAGCGAATGTTTAGTTCAGCGACCTTCTCAGTGAGGGCGCACAACTATCTGGCACATGTTGTTAGGATGCAGCGCGATCTTATCAAAGAATACGCTGCATCCCCCCCAGAGTCCATGTTGGAGGGCAAACTTTTGCACTCCACCCGTATGGCCACTCTTCGGTCAGTGACAAATTCCTCTATGCGGTTGCTTTCCCATGCTACTGAGGGAGCCGCTAGAGCTGCAGGAGTAGGCCTAGTCACGAGACGCCAGGCCTGGCTCCGCCATTGCGATTTCACAGAGCCCTTCAAGGCGTCTTTTGCGAACGCCCCCTTTGATGGTTCTGCCCTTTTTGGCAAGACTGTTTGCGACACCTTGGTCCAGAGCGAGAAGGACGGGAAGACGCTGTCTGCCGTCGGAGTCCGCTTCTCTGTGCCCCAGAGGTCCTACTCTAGGAACCAAAAGGGCCAGAAGAAGATGTGGTTCCAGAAGTCGCAGCAATCCCAACCCGGTCCAGACAACCAGTCCTTCCGTGGCAGAGGAGGACAGGGCGGACGCCGCCCTAGGGGCAGAGGGGCTCCCAGAAATTTCGGGTCCAGAGAACCTTTCTCTGAGCGGCCCGCGCAACAACCCTGAGGGGTTGCCCGACTGCTCCACTCTGGAGGCAGTCGGGGGACGTTTTTCGGAGCACCTAGCGGCATGGGAGTCCATAACAGACCGCTGGGTCCTCAGTATTATATCCAGAGGATACAGAATTCCCCTTCATGTCCCAAAACCAAAATCCCTCCCCGACGTTCCACCCGATTAGAGGGAGGCCGCTTCAGCAGAAATTGGCTATCTGTTGAGGAAAAGAGCCATCCAGCCCGTCCCCCCAGACCAGATCGGATCAGGGTTCTACTCCAGGTTCTTTTTAGTGCCAAAAAAGACGGGGGACCTAAGACCCATTCTAGATCTGTCCCTATTAAACCTGGCAGTTCCCAAAGAGAAGTTCCGGATGGTCACTTTACAGTCTATCCTCCCCCTTCTGGGAGAGAATCACTGGATGTGCTCGATAGACCTCAAGGATGCGTACTACCACATACTAATGGACAGACTGTCCAGGAGGTTTCTTCGCTTCCGGCTGGGAGCCAGTCACTACCAGTTCAGGGTCCTTCCCTTTGGTCTCACCACAGCCCCCAGGGTGTTCACCAAAGTATTAGCAGTGGTTGCGGCCCACCTGAGGCTTCAGGGGGTGCAGGTCTTTCCGTACCTGGACGACTGGCTTCTCACCGCCCCAACAAGGCATCTACTATCCCTGGCAAGAGATTCTTTTCTTCAGCTAGCCCCCTGGCTAGGTATCACGATAAACGTAGGAAAGTCCAACCTGGCCCCTACTCAATTGATAGATTTCATAGGTGCCAGGTTAGACACCAGGAAGTTAAGAGCCTTCCTCACAACTGACAGAATTCGGAATCTACGACTCCAGGTGCGGGCCATCCTCCACTCAAGCTCAGTTCCGGCGGAATTGGTCCTGAGGGCACTAGGATCCATGGTGGCAGCGATTTCTCTTCTCCCTCTTGCCACGTTGAACATGCGAGTACTTCAGTGGATGCTTCAAGTACAATGGTCTTATCTTTCTCTTCCCCTGCATCACCCCACTGCAATCAGCAATGCTTGCAAGCGGTCTCTTTTGTGGTGGCTCCATTCAGAGGACCTCCAAGGAGGCCGCCCCTTTTGTGCATCTCCCCCCCTTGCCACAGTGACCACGGACGCATCTCGCCTCGGGTGGGGGGGGGCATTTTGCGGGACGAACGGTCCAAGGCACGTGGAACGACTCAGAGACCTCCCTGCATATCAATGTTCTGGAGATGAGGGCCGTGCTCTTGGCGTTGTATGCACTTCAGGCCTTTCTTCCCCTAGGAACAATTGCGATTCAGTCAGACAACATGTCGGTGGTCTGGTACATCAACAAACGGGGGGAACCAGGTCTTACCCTTTATGTCGGGAAGCCATGAGAGTGTGGGAATGGGCGATCTCTACCAACCGCTTTCTCATCGCAACGCACATTCCGGGTCGGTCCAACATCCTTGCGGACAAGCTCAGTCGCACCATTCTCTCCCCGTACGAGTGGTCTCTCAATGCTCAAGTAGCGAATCGTATCTTCGCACGGTGGGGAACTCCTTGTTGCGATCTCTTTGCTTCTCCCTCAAACACCAAGTGCGACAGTTTTTTCGCTCTAATCCCTCCACCAGGGGATTCCCCGAGAGACGCTCTGGTGCATGCTTGGCCTCCCGGTCTTCTTTACGCATACCCCCCTCTGCCTCTGATGCTCCAGGTTCTTCAGAAAGCCTCTCGGTTGGGGTGCAGAATGATCCTCATAGCCCCATTCTGGCCTCGGCAGATCTGGTTCCCTTACCTAAGGTCTCACTCAGTGAATCCACCTTGGATTCTAGATCCCATTCCGGATCTGATAGCACACCCATCGAACCTACCATCTCCGAACGTGGACAACCTGAAGCTGACTGCTTGGCTGCTCCAGTTCCACTCCTAATTAGGACTCCTGGTATTTCGTCGCCCGTTATGGCCATTCTGGTAGCGGCGCATAAACCCTCTACCAGAAAAACTTACCACAGTAAATGGAAACGATTCTCCTTTTGGGCGGAGCGGCAAGGTCTAGATCCCTTCATGGTACCTCTTCCCCAGGTTCTAGACTTCCTTACCACTCTTTTTAATGATGGCGCCAGTAGTTCCACGGTCAAAGTTCAGCTAGCGGCCATTTCTCATCATGTTGGTCATGACTCTGGGCCTCTTATGTCTGCCAAGTTTTATGTAAAATCTTCCTAAAATGCACCTTTCTGCTTAGACCCCCTGTCAAGCAGGCGGTTCCACCATGGGATCTTTCCTTGGTTCTTCAGACCTTGACCGCTCCCCCCTTTTTCTATATTTTACAATACTTTGATTTTAAGTAAAAATGATCTTTAAGCCAGATAGTTGAGCTATATATGAAGTATGTGGGTATTTTTACATATATGACTTTTTAAATGAATGTTTTTATATATTACTGTTTTCACATGATTAATATATATATATTCTAAGACTTCGGGTCTGCAAGCCTTGCAATATGAACAACTGTTTTTTCATTTTGAAATTTCTGTCTTTATATGCATGTCTTAACTATTTGTTAATGACAGATATGTTATAGTGCTCTAGATAGTTTCAGTTTTAGTTTCAGTACTATGTGAATAGACATCTATAATAGGATGTCAACAGATATTTTTAAACTTATATACATATATTTTTGACACTTTTGATATATGAACATTTTGAATTATGTTCTTTCTGTTTATTTCCTGTTTTTAATCAGCTTTTACTGATTTATCAATATGATATAATTTCAACCTTTATGAAATTAATTATTTGAGATATACAGTCTCGATTGTATCTGGTCTTTACAATAGAGAATGTTCATTTTGAAGTTATTTGGCTTCAGAAAGAAATGAATGAGTTAGTCTCGCAACAGCCTTTTTACAGAGCTGATATTCAGTTTGAACTCAGTGTCAATCAACCTATTAATTCTCTTCATTTGATTGAATGATTGGAAGTAATTAAGTGATTAAGTATATAAAGTGAGTTTCTTGTTTTGTATTAATCTGAAGAAGCATGCTTGGTGGATGCACGCAAAAGCGCTCATTTTCTGTTCGAAATAAAGGATTGCTGTTTTACGTGGTGGTCGACCTCCAGTTTTTCTTCGTTATTCTTTGCCTCTGTTCTGGAGTCACCTTTAAGGGTCAGGTCTACTGTTTTGCTATTGCATTTCTTTTTAATGATGGCGCCAGTAGTTCCACGGTCAAAGTTCAGCTAGCGGCCATTTCTCATTATCATGTTGGTCATGACTCTGGGCCTCTTATGTCTGCCAAGTTATGTAAAATCTTCCTAAAAGGCACCTTTCTGTTTAGACCCCCTGTCAAGCAGGCGATTCCACCATGGGATCTTTCCTTGGTTTTTCAGGCCTTGACCGCTCCCCCTTCGAGCCTGCGGCCACAGTAGATCTAAAATTCTTATCTCTTAAGACTGCATTTTTAGTAGCCATTACTTCAGCCAAAAGAGTTTCGGAACTTCAAGCCCTTTCCATGAAGCCGCCTTACTTGATCTTCCATCCGGACCGTGTGTACCTCAGGATCAATCCCTCGTTTCTTCCTAAGGTAGCTTCAGAAGCAAACATTAATCAGTCCATCAACCTCCCCGTTTTCTTTCCTAATTATCAGAACAAAGGCGAGTACAAGCTGCATTCATTGGATGTTCACAGGCAGCTTCGTTTTTACCTTAACAGGACAACTGGTCACAGGCAATCCGACCAGTTGTTCATTTCCTTTGCCAAATTCAATCTGTGTAAACCAATTTCCAAAGTATCCTTGTCACGATGGATTTCCCAGTGTATTCTTTTAGCTTACCAAGCTTCTGGGAGGCCCGCACCGGACTGAGTCCATGCTCATTCAACCCGGTCTGTTTCTACCTCAGCAGCCTTTAAGGCTAGGATTCCTCTGGCTGACATTTGTTCAGCGGCCACTTGGGCTTCATCTCATACTTTTATTTCTCATTACAAGCTGGATATCATGTCTAGAGGTAGAGCATCCTTTGGCTCCGCGGTGCTCCGGAGTATCCTTCCATGACGGCCGCCCAAGATTCAGGTAGCTGGGGACTCTGTCCCACAGGTTGCTGACAAATGAATCTCCTACTTCAGATTTAGAAGTTATGTACTTACCATAACGTTCCATCTGAGTAGGTGTATTCATTTGTCTGCAACCATTCTGCCCTCCTATCCCCCTGGCCTTGTCAGTTTCCTGCATAGAATGTGTTACCCCTTTGATTAGGGTATTTTGATACAGGGCAAACTCGATCTGAGGTCATGTAGGGAGAGCAGGGCATTATGGGTGAGGGGAGGAGCTAGGAGCTCGGATCCATAGCTGGATAAACCATACCGGTTCGGATCCGATATTGGATCCATACCCACAGGTTGCAGACAAATGAATACACCTACTCAGATGGAACGTTATGGTAAGTACATAACTTCTAATTCTTCCCCCTCCAGTGGCTACAGTGACCACGGATGCCTCCCTGATCAGGTGGGGGGGGGGGGCATTATCAGGGCAGAACAGTCCAAGGCACCTGGCAACCCCACGAGTATCATCTGCACATAAATGTCTTGGAGATGAGGGCCGTGCTCTTAGCGTTGCAGGCTCTTCGGGACTCTCTTCCTACCGGGACCATTGCTGTTCAAACGGACAATTTGTTTGTAGTGTGGTACATCAACAAGCAGGGCGGAACCAGGTCCTACCCCCTATGTCGGGAAGCACTCAGACTCTGGCAGTGGGCGATCTCTTCCCAACAGTTTCTGATTGCAATGCACATCCCTGGGAAGTCCAATGTTATGGCAGAAAGACTGAGCAGAGCAATTCTCATGCCTCACGAGTGGTCTTTGAACCAGGTGGTTGCCGACCAAATCTTCCGCAGATGGGGCCAACCTTGCTGCGACCTTTTTGCAACTCCCCTCAACAACAAGTGCAGCAATTTCTTCTCCCTCCTTCCACTTCCCGGGCATCCCCTCAGAGACGCTCTAGTCCACGATTGGCCCCAGGGACGACTTTATGCATTTCCTCCTTTCCCCCACCTACCAAAATTGATTCAGAAGGCTGCCATTTCAGGTTGCAAAATGATCCTCATTGCTACTTACTGGCCTCGACAAATATGGTTTCCGTTCCTGCACTCCTATCTTCTCGAACAGCCTTGGACTCTGGACCTAGTTCCAGACCTGCTGATTCATCAGTCGGGCAGGCTGCAACAATCCCTGCACAATCTCCAGCTCACAGCGTGATTGCTCCACTTCCAACCGTAGCCAGGCTCCCAAATATTTCCCCATCTGTGAGAGAAATCCTTTTGTCATCACACAAGTCTACGACCAGAAAAACTTGCGCTAGTAAGTGGAAACGTTTTTCTTCCTGGGCAGAGGCAAAAAGCATAGACTCCTTTTCAGCCCCTATGCACTCCATTTTGGAATTTCTAGCAGAAGTCTTCCATGCTGGTTCTGCTTCAGCTACAATTAGAGTCCAGTTAGCAGCAATTTCAAATTTTCACATTGGCCTATCTAAAAAGAATATCATGTCCCATAAGCTGTGTAAAGCCTTTCTCAAAGGAACCACTCTGCTCAGGCCCCCAGTGAGAGATCCTCCACCACCGTGGGATTTAAATTTCGCAAATTTTGCCCCCTTTCGAACCTGCAGCTTCTTGTTCGCTGAAGTTCTCATCTTGGAAAACCCTCTTCCTGGTAGCTATTACTTCAGCCAGAAGAGTTTCGGAACTACAGGCTCCTTCTGTCCGTCCCCCATACATCGTGTTCCACAGTGACAGGGTTGCTCTTAGGACTAATCCGTCCTTCCTTCTGTAGGTTTCTTCAGAGAGTAACTTAATCAGTCCATAGACCTTCCTGTGTTTTTCCCTAACCACTCCAAAAGGGTGGAATATAAGTTCCATCAGTTAGATGTTCACAGGCAGCTACGCTTTTATTTGCACAGAACCAAGGACATTAGAAAATCAGATCAACTTTTCCTGTCTTGTGCAGTAGGTAAACAAGGTCTTCCGGTCTCCAGAGTTAGCTTATCCAGGTGGTTGACTTCTATCATCACATTCATATATCAACTGAGGAATAAAGAATTGCCAGTTAAACCAAAAGATCACTCCAGAGCTTTAGCTACTTCGGTGGCCTTTCAGGCTAGGTTGCCCATGGAATCTGTTTGTGCTGCGGCTACATGGGCCAACCCACATACTTTCATTTCGCATTACAAGTTGGATTTGGTTTCCAGGAGCAGAGCTGACTTTGGTTCCACTGTTCTGAAGAGACTTTTCCGATGAGCCACCCAGGTTTTTAGGTGCTAGGGACGCTGTCCCAACCAGCAAGAATAGAAAGCGAGATAGACAATTTAACATAAAGAAGTTATGTACCTACCATAACGTTCCATGTTAGTTGTAGTCTTCTCGCCTTCTTTCTTGCGTCCCACCCTCCATCCTCCTATCCTAGTGGACCGAGAAAAGTTCTTCTTGATTTTTCACTGGCTGAGTCTTCTCTGGCTATTCCTTTCTGACTAGTAGTCTCTCCAGTATGATTTATGCATTCTAGGATAAGATTTCCTTATGTCTGCAGTTAGACTTGCCAAATGAAATCTGGGTATCTAGCGCCAGGCATCATGGGATATAGGGGGGCCTTGAGCCAGTAAGCAGCTCTCGAGCTTTTGAAGATGGCCGAGTCGGAGCCAAGGATCGGCTGCGAACCCAACCAGCAAGAAAGAAGGCGAGAAGAAGACAACTAACATGGAGCGTTATGGTAGGTACATAACTTCTTTTTGCTGTTAAAAAGGGATAGTTAGTAGGGCATATAAAATATTGCACAATAACTACAGGAATCCATTAGTAGAGGTCAGAAAACAACATTGGGAAGAGAGATTAGATATTCAGTTCATGAAAAAACAATGGGGAGGACATCTGTATGGCTCCCAAATGTGCACCAAAGTTTAGAAGATTTAAGATATTTTCCTGGCAGCATTTGCATAGGTACTTTTATTCCCTAAGCAGACTCTAAAAAATTTTCCTCAGGTAGATGGTAAATGTTGGAGGTGTGATGGGGAAGAAAGAGGTAACTGAGGGCATATATTTTGAGTGTGTAATGGGTTAACAGACTTTCAAATTTCCCTACAGAGTACTCTGTTTAGAATACTGGGCGAATGAATGTAATTAAGGAAATTATTTTTTGAGCTGCGATACAGGATCTGAATTGTCTAGACATAGTAAGGCCTTGTTAAGTTTAATTCTGGTGGCTGCCAGAAAAATAATCATTAGAAAATGGAAATCAAAATCTAAACCAACTATACTTTGAAGTAGTGAATGTTGTAACAGAGAGGAGAGCAGGAAAGGGGGATCTGTGGAAAGGGGTAGTAGTAAATTACATAGAAAGAAATGGAAACTGTGGGAACAATACTTGCAGAAATGTGTATTGGAGGAGGAATGAGGTTTAAGAGAAGGCAGGAAATGAACTATTTATATAATGTAATTGAGAAATATAAAAATGTATGGAATGCATAATGTTTGTAAATGTGAACTTATGATTTGATTACTTTTTATATATACAGTGCAAGTCTGCCTATGTCAAAAGTGATAATCATTCAATAGAAGTGTTTTAAAAGACTTCCCAGGGTTTGCAGGCATGCAATTGGTATTTTGGTGTATCTGCTGTAGGCCTTTGCAGGGTCACAAACCACACATTCCTGAATGTCAGGGCTAGTGTGAAATGTCATGGTGGCAGGTGGAAAAGTACTTTGCCACAAGTGGTGTATAATGCATCAATTTGTATAGAGATATTTTAGTACTAAAAATACTGCTAGTTTTTAGTAATTAAGATGATGTGCAGTGTTTCCCAATGTATATTTCCAAAGCCTACTGACTTGAAATAAGTCAAGTGAAACCTTAGCGGAGGAAGAAAAGATAATTTCTATTACAAGTTGCATAGCCTGAAAGACTTAATATGTTAGTTATGTAGTTAGGCATTATTTTCCTGTTTCTGTAAATATTTCAGAGAAGAAAGGAATTTCTTACAATAGTGTAAAAGCTTAATTCTCTAACAAAAATATATGTAAAAATTGAATAGTTCACAAGATTTTTAAAAGTTTTGCATTTACAGCAGGTTAGTCTCTCACTTGTTTCAGTAGTCTTGGTGATAAGGTGAAGGCTTGCAGCTTCCAAGTTGTGGTGTGGAAGGTTTTTTTTTGTTTGTTTTTCTGAGGGGAGAGTTTCAAAAACCTATGAATGCCATTTCAAACACTTCATTTCATTCAGGGCTATACTTTCACTCTCTCTGACTTGACCTGGACACTGTTGGACCACCTAATTCATTCAGCTCTCGCATAGAAGGTGTAATCAAAATACTGCAGCTAGCAGCATCCACAGGCGCACACACACTAATGGACAAGCTGTCTTTCCTCCGCTGTTTTTTAAAATTCTGACGGCCCAATAATATCTTTGGCAAATAGGCTGGCCTTACTAGTCTTCTGTCTTTGCTCCCAGGTGTGTTCTGTTTTGAACAAGCATTGTAAACCTGATCTTAGACTTTGGCTGGAAGCTCCATTTCCCTTCCCCATCATGATGAACAGTTTCCTGGGCAATATGTTTCATGTACGATTCCTCAGAACCACCCTCTAAAAAGCATATGTGGCTGGAGTCTGCATTCATAATCTTCTGTATTATGTTAACAGACCTTCGTCCATCCTCCCCTGCACTTAGGTATCAAGATGGCTACAGATTTATCTTGCAACAGATCCTTATATAAGCCTTTTACTCCATTTTCTTCTTACAGTACTTCTATTCATCTGTCTTTATTCTCTAAGCTATACCGTCACTGTTTTGTTTTAGTTTAGTGGCATTGTCATGAGTGCTATGGTCCCTTGGTCTCCATTTCCTTGTCTTCTCATACTGACCATGTTTGATTTTTTTGCCGCCTCTTGAAGTTCTTAATGGTACCTTCTGTATAGCTCTAAGCACTGTTTTATGTCTGTTTTTCTGATACTCCTTGTGTAGATTTTGTACTTGTTTTTTTCAGTGAGAGTGTGCACACTGGATATAAAAAGTTTACACACCCTTGTTAAAATGCCAGGATTTTGTGATATAAAAAAATGAGACCACAGTAAATCATTTCAAAACTTTCCCCACCTTTAATGTGACCTATAACTGTACAATTCAATTGAAAAACGAACAAATCTGTTAGGGAATAACAGAAAAAAAATAAAAACTTACAATATGCTGGTTGCATAAGTGTGCACACCTGAAACTAATGCTTTGTTGTGTTTGCACACCCTTCCACTAATACTTTGTTGAAGCACCTTTTGATTTAATTACAGCATTCAGCCTTCTTTGGTAGGGAAGTCTATCAGCATGGTACATCTTGACTTGGTAATATTTAAAAAAGATAAACATAAGGATTCATCTAATGATCTGGTTCGTCTAGTTACCACTTATGGACGCAATATACTTGAGTTCATGAACATTATTAACAAACATTGGAACATTTTGATGGCAGAGGAGAAATTACACTCTTTCTTGAGGGATAGATGTTCTTTTTCTTTCATGAGAGGTCGGACACTGCGATCCCTGTTCAGCCACTATAAGAGGGTGGGTCTTAACTCCCCTGTTTCTATTCAACATACATTGAGAGGTGGCTCAGTGTTGGGTTGTATACCATGTGGCCACTGCTCTTATTGTAATAAAGTTCAACACACGAGGGAATTTAGTAGTCACAATACTTCTGAAATCTTTAATATCAACTTTTGGGCCAATTGTAATACAGAGTGGGTCATCTACTTGGCCACTTGCACATGCTCCTCATTCTATGTTGGACAGACTTCTAGGCCTTTTCGCATTAGGATTGGGGAGCATCTTAGTGATATCAGGAACAAATGTACCAATAATACCTTGTTTAAACATGTTTGTAAACATAATTCTGCTTCTTTCCATTTTATTGCCATTGACTGTATTGTAGGTAAATGTAGAGATAAGTTAGGGTGGCACAATTTACTGAATTTCAAGGCATGCAAATGGATCATCAAATTAGGGGCTTTATTTCCACCTAGTCTTAACAACTTTAATTGATCAATGCGCTGCCTTTATGTCATTATATATAAACCTATGTATGTAAATGGTTATGTATTTCACCATCTCCTCTGAAGAAGGCTATTGCAGACGAAACCGGTTTGGATGGATAGTGGTAGGGCATACCACCCTCTACCTAAGTCTTTATTGTATTAAAGTAATTTTGTACTCCACCATTTCTGCTGGCTATTTTGTCTTAGTATTGGTAATGTTTGCCCACTCTTCCTTGCAAAAGCATTCCAAATCTGTCCGATTGCGAGGGCATCTCTTGTGCACAGCTCTCTTCCAGGTATTGGATTTAGGTCTGGGTTCTGGCCGGGCCATTACAAAGCTTTAATTTTCTTCTGGTGAAGCCATTCTTTTGTTGAGTTGGATGTATGCTTGGGATAGTTATCGTGTTGAAAGGTGAAATTCATCTTCATCTTTCTAGCAGACGCTTGAAGGTTTTGGGCCAAAAGTCACTGGTATTTGGAGCTGTTCATAATTTCCTCCACCTTGACTATAAAGCCTCAGTTCCAGCTGAAGAAACGAAATCCCAAAGCATGATACTGCCACCACCATACTTCACCGTGAGGATGGTGTTCTTTTGATGATCTGAAGTGTTGTTTTTGCGCCAAACATACCTTTTAGAATTGTGGCCAGAAAGTTCAGCCTTGGTCTCATCAGACCATAACACATTCTCCCACGTGCTTTTGGGAGACTTGATGTATTGTTTTGCAAATTTTAGCTGGGCCTGGATGTTTTTCTGTGTAAGAAAAGGCTTCCGTCTTGCATCCCTACCCCATAGTCCAGACATATGGAGAATATGGGAGATTGTTCACATGTAGTAAACAACCAGTACTTGCCAGAAATTCCTGCAGCTCCTTCAGTGTTGCTGTACGTCTCTTGGCAGCCTCCCTGACCAGTTTTCATCTTGTCATCAATTTTGGAGGGACGTCCACTTCTTTGCAATGTCGCTGTTGTCCCATATTTTCTCCTCTTTTTGATGACTGTCTTCACTTTGTTCCATGGCATATCCAGTGCTGTGGAATTTTTTTTGTACCCTTCTGACTGATACCTTTCAACAATGAGATCTCTTTGATGCTTTGTAAGCTCTCTGTGAACCATGGCTTTTGCTGTGGCAACCAACTGAGTAAATGTCAGGAAAATCCTACTAGGACAGTTGAACTTTATTTGGGGTTAATCTAGAGTCTCTCTCTAATTGATGGCAGGTGTGTACCCAAGAAGGCTGAATGCTGTAATTAAATCAAAAGGTGCTTCAACAAAGTATTAGTTTTAAGGGTGTGCACACTTATGCAACCAGTATATTGTATGTTATTTTAATTTTTTTATATTTGTCCCCTAACAGATTTGTTTTTCAATTGAATTGCACAGGTTATAGGTGGGAAAAGTTTTGAAATGAGTTAGTGTTCTCCTTCGGATCTCTGTGATCCATCATCAGATCCATATAAAATAAGTCGATTATAAAACTTTTGGTACTTGTGTATTATCGCAACCAGATTTTTCAGATCAAGTGCGGCTGTTTTACGATCATTTCTCCTGGCCAAAAATGATGTTAAACTGTGTTGGCAAGTGTGTATGTGTCATGGAAGTGTGTGGTGCTTTTCCTTGTAGGTTACTAACGTTTGAAAATTATGTGAAGATGCATCTGAGAGATTTGCCCAATACACACATTCCTGACTCTTTCTGTTGCTGTTAAAACGGTGAATTACATCATGTGGTTTGAAGTATAGTGGTGCATCTATGGTTCTTCTTTATACCGCATACATTTACAGCCATTATTATGTCGTTAAAACTTTTTATAGTGGGCGAGAAAAGTGCTATTTTCACTTTGTGCTGGCGTATTGTTTGACGATACCCTGTATTCTCATAATGGTACACACGTCATAACCTTGTCATTTTGTTTCTGTTTGTAACAATCTGTAGGTGGCCCGTAGTTGGAGTTGGATGCCACATGATCCACCATGGACTTGTCGCACTGTAACTTGGTGGTCTGTAATGGTGAATGGTGCTCAGTTTGCTTTCTTTTGGTTTCATAGTTTTGGAACTCCGCATAAATTTGAGGGGTGATGCTGCATTTAGGCAGTTAGCCTTCTGCAGTGGCTTGTTTGGATCCCTGTGAAATAGTATAATTGAAAAGGGAATGTCCCCATGCTGCACGATAACCTGAGATTGGTAGGGGGTGCAGACCTCCATTCTGATAAGATAATGAAACCCGAAAAAGTACATAAAATGCATTTTCCATGAATTACTGAGGATTGCAGTCAGTAAGGCAGAACACACAAACGTTCCGCGATAACATAATGAATTCTAACAACAGGTTACAAATCTGGTTGCGATAATACGCAAGTACCAAACTTTTAAATACTGAAACATACCCAGCCTATCTGGGGAATACATTATCCCATATCCTGTCTTGAGATTCCGGCTGTCTTTGCATTGCTGATCCCCGTACAGTGCTACACTGTCTTGTGTATCTGCAGCCCTAGGCTCCACCATAGTAATTTGGGATTTTGATGGCTGGCTCCTTAACACCAGGGCCTCTATCATGGTAAGGTTTTGTCATGTTAACATGTTACAGTTTGTGCCCCCTGCCTAGCAGTTCTACCATGTAGTTAACATCACTGACCTTCCTTACTACTTTGAAGGGTCCCTCCCAAGCTGCTTGCAGCTTGTTGTCTGACAGGAATGAGAACCATGACCTGCTCCCCTACAGCTTAGTCTCTGGTTTGAGCATTCCTGTCATACCAGATATTTCTGCAGTTGGGCTTCTGCCAAGTTCTCCTGTGCGCCCCCCCCCCCCAACTATGTATACTAACTCGAGGGTCACACTACAGTGAGGAAATGGACATATTCCTTTTACTTGCCTTACAGTGCTCTAGACACTGCCAGTATCAATTGTCGGTGAAATGAAGTGTCAGTCAAATGAAGTTTGTAATTTGGTCTCAGTCAAATGAGCTTTTGACGAAATGAAAGTAACCCAAATATACTCTCTCTCTCTCTCACACACACACACACACACACACACACACACACACACACACACACACACACACTCACTCACTCACTCACTCACCTCGGAAAGGCTGCCACGTTTACTAGTTATGCCCCTTCATCTACAGGTAGTTATTCCTGCCACCAGTCAGTCTCTATCAGCTACTGTAAGGCCTTTAACAAAGGGTGTCCTGACTTGCTGTGTAATATAAATATTAACACAAATGGTAGTTTCACCAAGAGCAAGGCTGTTAGGAGTGGCCACACAGTGTCATCAAATAAATATGCAAGTACTGTCAAAACTTAAATATTTCTACACAGATCAGCCACAATGAAAGATTTAAATATATATTATAATGAATAATAAAAGAACAAGGCAATATTAAATATACATTTACAATGGCAGAGTTCAAAACCACAGGAAATGTTTAAAACAACATTTCGGGACTGCCTCAAATAAAGAAAAATATCTAAACTACGCTTCACCATATTCCTGACTGAACCTAAGAAATTACTAATAGAGCAAGGCAGATGTGTGGCGAGTGGATCTTGTTTCGGGTCCAAGATATAATGCAGAATGCTCTGTGTCATTAAGGGACTTCTCAGATTAATATGTAAAATATTACTGCTGTGATAGCTTGCAAAATGACGTAATTTCTTGTCATCTGGCACTAGTTCCCAGGTAAAACAACCATTGATGGTAGTTGGTAGCACTTGGCATCTCTCTCTAAAAATACATAGACAAGGGCTTTGCTCAGATCTTTGGCAGATACTTGAAGTCGTAAAACAATTGCATTCCTTCATGTTTTCAAGACTAGTAATTAGTTCACCCTAAAGACAATACAGAAAGCTTCCTAGCACAGACTTTGTCTGTTGCTGCATTCAGAAAGATACCATCTTTTATGGCCTAGCCTATAAAGTAATTTAATTTGATAGTTTTCTAAAGTTTGCTGGACTGAGGTTAACCTCCTTTATTCCATTTTCCACAACAGTTACAGTAGTGCATGTACATTTCTGTTCTCTTCCAGTAGGGCACACTGAGGTTACATTTTAAACACACCACTCTACAAATACTTTTTCAATGCACACATCTGTACAAGCAGTTTGATATGTACATGACATACAGTTCTAATACATTCGTAACACAAGCATCTTGTATAAATCATTTCGATATTCACCAATGACATATAATTATTTACAAAATTCCATGATGCTGTGTTTTATGTTGCATGTGTGATAAGTGTGAATTCAAATCGAATTTGTAACCAACTGATTTGTCTTTTTTGTGTGGTCTTGGGGCAGCTTTGGAAAGTTGTGGACCAACTGACTTAAATGCATAAATAAGTTGAGTATTTCTCTCTTTGAGACATTATAAATGGGACTTGTCTATCTGCTGTAGTTGGCTCATTTGACAACTGTATAACAGGAAAGGCATGAAAATTGTAGCTTTTGAGCAAAAAGATTGATGCTAGTTTCAAATTTCACTTTTGAAATGGAGTATTTATTTTTATTATCTAGAAAACTATTGATGCAGTTGTTCGGATTATAACATCCGGAAATTTGAAAACTAACTTGATAAGAATGAAATTAATACCCTTTCCTTTGTAGAAGAAGCAGTCATGCCACTTGTGAGGGCAGCCCGTCCTCTTCCTAAAGCGAGTTCTTTAATCTCAAATGGATCATTTGAGGTATTATCTCCTCGGGCGCAGTTTCGGAGAGGGTTGAAATACAGCAATCCTGCCTCTTCCCAGAACAGTGAGTTGGAATTGCTACTAGCTGATGAGGCACCTCATGTTAAGTAAGTATTAAGTTTTACATGCAGTTTGGTTGTGTTACTGTGTTTTAATAACAATTTGAACTGTATTATGTAAGGCATCATTTCTGTATTTTGAGCTGTCGTGGCATAATTTTCCTGCCTTTTAGACCCTGATACTGTACTGTGACTCTAAAAGGACAGTAAAGCCATTTGTTTTGTTTGATTGCTGGAAGTAATTAAAGCAGAATTTTGTACATGTACCCTGTCTGTACTTGAGTTCTGGGCCCAGGTTTTTAGCTTCCGTTTAGACTATTATTTTAGTTTTTTTATAGTAAAGATGCCTAGGTTCATTGTAAAAGAGTTTTGGAACTGACAGTAGCTTGAAGGACTAAAAGTTCAAATGGTCGCAAAATGTGTTCACAGACTTTGGGGTAAAGTACCATTAGCACAGTTGCACAGATGTGTTGCCTTGGTTCCCCTTTACAATCCCGAATTACTGAAATCTCAAATTTCAGTATCTCGGGACCATAAAGGTGAAAACCAAAAATGTTGAAAGTGCATAAGCACAAATTCGAATATCTCTAATCTGCGCTTATGCAGTGCAGCAACGGGACGGGGAGTGTTTGGCCGGGATGTTTTACGGAAGTGAAGGTGAGTGAGTGTATACGAGTGTTTTTGTAAGTTGTGCGTGTGGGTTAGGGTAGGGAGGAGTGTGAGTGTTGGATATGTTTGTGTGCGCGAGGGAGTGTGAAATGTGTCTGTGTGCGAGTAATGCATTTCTTCACTATAAGTGCGATCTTGGAGTTGGTATAAGTAGGGTGGGTGTGTGGAGGGGTGCAGGGGGGCTTGCCCCCCTGCGTAGATGCAGTGTAGGATTGTGTAGTTTGTTGTGGTTTGAATGGTGTGGGTGTTGTGTGGTGTATGGTTTGTGTATGTTCGGGATTTTATTTTTCATGATTGTGTGTTTTGGGTTTGTGGGCCGTTCGACTTTATAGTTTCGAGATATTGAAATTCGAGATTTCAGTATTTCGAGATTATAAAGGGGAATAATTGCCTTACATTGAAATCCTGTTTTTCTAACAGTGGACAGACTTCGCAGTCTAAGCCTTCACATTCTGGACCTCTTAAATCATCAGCCCCCCCCCCCCCCAGCGGAGCTAGTCCTGAGGGCCCTGGGATCCATGGCAGCGGCCATCAATTTGTCACCTTTCGCTCGCCTGAAGATGAGAATCCTTCAATGGACATTGCAAGTTCAGTGGTCCATTCTTTTTTACCCCCTGTCTACACCTATTCCCCTCAGCAGGATTTGCAGGGAGTCGCTTCTTTGGTGGCTCCGCTCGAGAGACCTCCGAGAAGGCCGCCCCTTCGTTATACACCCTCCCCAAGTCACGGTGACCACGGACGCATCTCTCCTCGGGTGGGGGGGGGCATTGCATGGGCAGATCCGTCCAAGGCACGTGGACTTTCAGAGACCTCACTGCATATCAATGTCCTGGAGATGAGGGCGGTGCTTCTAGAGTTGCAGGCTCTCCATCCCCTTCTTCCTCCAGGAACTATTGCAATTCAAACCGACAACATGTCTATAGCCTGGTACATAAACAGGGGGGAACCAGATCTTATCCACTTTGCAGTGAGGCAATGAGAGTATGGGAATGGGCGATATCCACCAACCGCTTTCTCATAGCAATTCACTTTCCGGGTTGGTCAAACATCTTGGCGGACAGGTTGAGTCTAACCATCCTTTCACCTTACGAGTGGTCTCTGAACCCAGCAGTAGCGAAACAAATCTTCCTCTAATGGGGTCAACCTTGCTGTGATCTCTTCCCCTCGCCTTCGAACACAAAGTGCACTGGGGTTCTTAGCTCTGATTCCCCACCAGGGGAAGCCCCCAGAGACGCTCTAGTTCATGCTTGGCCATCCGGTCTTCTGCACGCTTATCCTCCTCTTCCATTGATGACAAAATTCTTGCAGAAAGCTCGTCTGTTGGGGAGCAGAGTTATCCTCATAGCCCCATTCTGGCCTCGTCAAACCTGATTCCCTTACCGGCGGTCTCATCTAGTACATCCTCCCTGGATCTTAGATCCCAATCCGGATCTGATCTTTATCCTTTAGGATTGAAGACCCCAGACCTGGACTACCTCAAGCTCTCGGATTGGTTGATCCAGTTCACTTAATGGCTAGGACTCCCTGTATGTCTTCCTAGGTTAAGGCCATCCTGGTGGCCGCCCATAAACAGTGTACCAGGAAAATCTATAAGAGTAAATGGAAACATTTCTCTGGGCGGAGCACAGGAACTTGGACCCCTTCACGGCTCCTATCCCAGCAGTTCTAGACTTTCTTTCCCATACTTTTCATCAAGGAGCTAGTGCTTCTACTATTAAAGTTCAGTTGGCAGCCATTTTTACTACCACGTTGGAAACAGTTCAGGGCCCCTAGCGTACTCCAAGATTTGCAAAACATTCATGAAAGGAACCTTTTTGTTAAGACCCCCCTATTAAAGATGCAGTACCTCCATGGGATCTTACCCTAGTTCTTCAAGCTCTGACTGGGCCTCCTTTCGAACCCGCGGCTTCAGTCGACTTAAAATATGTATCTTGGAAAGACGGTCTTCCTGATTGCCATTACTTCTGCTAGGAGGATATTGGAGCTTCACACTCTTTGCAGTAAGCCTCCATACATCATCTTTCATAAAGACAAGCTCTCCCTCAGGACTAATTCCTCCTTTCTGCCCAAAGTGGCTTCAGAAGCTAATATCAACCAGTCCATCAATCTACCTCTCTTCTTTCCTAATTTCCAAAACAGAGGAGAATACAGACTTCATTGTCTGGATGTTAACAGACAGTTACGTTTTTATTTAAACAGAACAGCAGATCTTCGAAAATCTGATCAACTTTTTGTTTCCTTTGCAAAATCCTGTCTGGGGAAACCAGTGACTAAAGTAACCTTAGCTAGAATGGATTTCCCAATGCATCCTCCTCAAATGCAAAAGTTCTGGTCGTCCTGAGCCCCTGAGAATGCAAGCCCATTCTACCCGATCTATGGCTACTTCTGCTGCTTTCTGGTCAAGGGTTTCTTTGGATGACATTTGCTCAGCAGCTACTTGGGCTTCCTCTCATACCTTTATTACACACTATAAATTGGATTTAATATCCAGAGGATGTGCATCTTTTGGCTCTGCAGTGCTCCGGAGTATCCTTCCATAAGGGCCTCCCAAGTTGCTGGTAGCTGGGGACTCTGTCCCACAGGGTGCTGAGCAAATGAAGTTAACTACTTCAGATAAAGAAGTTATGTACTCACCATAACGTTCCATCTGAGTAGATAACTTCATTTGTCTGCAACCGACCCTCCCTCCATCCCCCGGACCCTTAGTTCGTTATCAAAGGATCAGGATATGTCCTTGTTCAGCTGACATCACTGGAACGTATTGTAATCCTTTCCTGGGTTATAGAATTTTCCTATTGCCTTTTTTCTGGCAAACTCTATCTGAGGGTTAGAGGGAGATGGCAGGGCATTATGGGTAGGGGAGGAGCTTGGAGCTCAGATCTTTTAGCTTGGAAAGCTGCCGGCTCGGATCCAAATCGGATCCGATACCCACAGGTTGCAGACAAATGAAGTTACCTACTCAGAACGTTATGGTGAGTACATAACTTCTTTTTAATCGGGCCGACTGAGGGCTACTGCAAGCAGATAACCCAAATGTAATGACTGCAACAGTGAATACACTCTAACATCTACATTTATGGTAAGTGTACACAACTGTACTTTCCTGACACAGAGACTCCCCATACTCTGGAATAGACTGCCCATACATGTCAAGCAGAGCACCCCTTTGACCCTCTTCAAAAGGAACCTTGACTATTGGATGGGTGATGGGAAATTCACACCGGGGATCATGTCAGTCGCCCTGCTAGACAGGTCCAGGGAAGTAAATATTGTGGGAAGAAATATCCAGGGAATTATGGCTAGGCTTGTATAGGCCCTAGGGCCAATAGCCTAGTACCAACCTATGAACCTATATGTGGCCAACGTCTCTCTTTCAGGTGTTTTATGTGGAGTTCAACCTCCGAAAATGAAAGTTAGGTACCCTTCAAAAACGTCCAGGTCCATGGAATCTTTGGCATCTACAGCTTCGGAGCCGAAGACGAAAAGACAAAATTTGGATCCTAAATCTTCTGGGAGCCGACCTTTTTTTGGATCAGAGCATGTGTATTTCTATCAGTTGACTCCGATCCAACCAGAAGCACTTCAGTTTTGAAGCCTTTGCCTCACACAGCCTATTCATCCTCCTTAGATTTAGTACTGCACAAAGTGACCTCCTCCTTTCTTGAGCAGCACTTTAATCCTCCTTCAGTGGTGCCCTCTTGTACCTGCAGAAGTCTTACGGAGGCCAGTGTGGAAAGGAGGATGAGGAGATTGGTCACAGAACAGTTTCAGAAGGGAGTCTTTACAGTTTCCACCCCTTCAGGTCAGGAACATCATCTATCAGCTACTCCACTGGTAGCCCTCCTCTGACCCAATCTATGGGATTAGAGTCCTTGGGTCAGTGTGTTCCGGAACCTTCTTTGTCTGAGCTAGTTTTATCTTCAGATCCAACAGCTACTCTGAGGCAGTGGCTCCAACATCTTTGGATCTGGATAACTGATAACTTTTTGAGCTGAAGCTTCCAGGTCAGATCTAGGGGGACAGGATTGACAGATTTACGGAGCAGTCTCTTCCTCTTGGAGGTTCGGTGTTTGATAGCTTGGCTGTGGCTTCTGCCTTGGGTCGCTGGCCCTGAGTTAAAGGCACTGGTGGACCAGAAACTCATTTTCTTGGCTTCATTGGCCACCTCCTCTCAAGGGGAGTCTGCTTTCGAATTTGTGAAAGAGGGGTTTCCCCAGTAGGTCAGGCAGGTCTTTCCCCTTTGGATCCTCCCACAATGTCTCAGCTGACTTTGCACTGTGATCCTCCGGATTATAGTCCACTGGGACAGCCAACCCAGATTTCCCAGACTACCGTGCTCAGTATAGTCTTCTCATTCGATACTTCTCCAGATCATCCCACCAAAGAAGTCCTAGTAAGAGGATGTGCAGGAGGAGGCACTTGGACTCCCCCAGGAGCCAGTCACTGAGGGTACTGACTGGTGAAGGATAAGGGTCTCCCAAATCTCCACCAGATGACGTCTCATTTGGGGCATCCTTGAGATCCTGAAGCAGAAGGGTGGTTGATCTGGCTGAAACCCATTTCCTGAGGAGTCAGCATTTCTGGAAGCTTTCGAGTCTGGCCCATCTACCTCCTGGGTCACTCTGCCCATTGATGACCTCATTAACTGGGTGTCTAAGTGGGCATGTGAGGAGCCTGATACAGTTGAGCTGATCTCAGAGACCAGACAGGATTCTGGCTCCCCCTGGTAGGGGAGAGAACACTGGAATAAGGGTGTACTGGTTGATGCAATGGTCATGGCAGCAGCTACAAAAAAAGAACCCTCACGCAGAAGTGAGTTCCTCTGTCCATAACCTCAATAGAGAGTCTAGGGCTTTCAAAGATTTGGGAAGTGAGTATATGCTTTGATGACATTTGCTGTCCGATCACTGAACTACGTTGCTCACTTGATGAGATTGCAAAGGGATTTGATTAAATAGCTTTTCAAATTCCATTTCGGGAGCCAGTACTGCAGAGGTTCCAACTTCTGCGGCCTGAAAGTTGGCTACCCTTCAGCCTATTATGAATTCGCCCATGAGGCTCATCTCTCATGCTGTAGAAGGCACTTCAAGGGTGGTGGGTTCAGGCATTTCCATCAGGAGGCATGCCTAGATGTGCTTGTGACTTTGTGTAGCCCTTCAAGTCGTCTTTCATCAGTGCTCCTTTTGATGGCTCTTTGTTTGGCCACACAATAAAAGGCAGAAACTCCAGGTGTGAGGACGACAGAAAAACCCTATTAGCGGGCATGTGTTTTCCCACCCCTAATGGTCCTTTTTCAGGAACCAATGGGGATGTCAAAAGATATGGTTCGGGAAGACTCTGGGTTCTTTTTAGGTCGCATGTGGAGATAGCCCCCCCCCCCAGAGATGGGGGGTGATAATGGCAGAAAATGCCCCCATGGTAGAGGAGGCCTGCAAAACCGAGGGTCTAGGGTACTTTTTCAGACAACCCCTTTCAGCGCTCCTGAGTGTATGTCTGATTCCTTCCTGTGGAGGCAGTCGGGGGTCTTTTATCACTGCACCCAAAAGCCTGGCTAAACATAAAAGATACTAGGGTGCAGAGAATCCTTTCTAGAGGTTCTGTTATTCTCTTTTCCCTTACACCCCCGTCACCCAGGAAAATCCCCAATGTCACACCCAATTGGAGGGAAGCAGTAGCACTGGAGATTAAAAAGTTGCTAGAAAAAAGGCATCCAAGAGGTCCCTCTAGACCAAATAGAATCTGGAACTTACTCAAGATTATTTTAATGCCAAAGAAAAACTGGGACTGGAGACCAGTTTTAGATCTCGGTGTGTTGAACAAATCAGTTCAACACACCAAGTTCCCGATGGTCACAGTTCAGTCCATTCTGCCTTTTCTGAGCAAGGACAACTGGATGTGGTCGATAGTATGCATCTTGAAGGTCTGTCCCATAAAGATGAATGGATGATCAAGAAGGTACTTGCATTCCCAGCTGGGAGCCTGTCATTATCACTTAAGAGCACTGCCCTTTGGTCTCACCATGGCCCCAGGGTGTTCACCAAGTGCATGGCAGTAGTAGTGGCTCACCTGAGACTGCTGGGATTCTGGGCGTTTCCATGCTTGGATGACTGGCTCATCACTTCTTTGACTAGGCATTAACTGGTACAGGCACAAGACCAAGTCTTAACAGATTTGTTCAAATCTTGGAATAACCATGAATTACAACAAATCTCCCATATGTCCAACTCAGACTTTGGAATTTTATCGGAGCAGTGTTCAACGCAGTCTCTATGGTAGCATCTCTTCCCCTTGCAAGAGTACAAAGAAGTTGGGCCAAAAAGATAATTTGCAGTACCAGAATTTCAACCAGTTTGATTCTGCAAGCCGTAGGATCAGTGTCAGCAACAAGTCTTAGTTCTTGTAGATATCACATGCAAATTCTGCAGTGGATGCTACAAACAAAATGGTCAGTTCTCTCTCAATCCATGTTGACGAGGTACAAATAATGCAAGTATGCAAATGGCATCTCTCCTAGTGGATGCAGTTAACAGCAGTTGTTGCAAGGTCATCCTTTTTATTCTCCTTCAGCCCAAGGCCGCAGTGACCCCTCACTTCCCAGATTGGGTGGAGGGGTATTTTCTGGGGAAGACCGTCCAAGGCACTTGGTCCCCCCTGAAGAGGCCAATTTGCATATCAGTGTTCTGGAAATGAGAGCTGTGCTCCTGACATTGCATCCATTCCAACACTCTTCCTGTCGGAACAATTGCGATGCAAACGGGCGTCATGTCATTGACTTGGTACATCAACAAAAAAGGGGGAAGCAAATCTTACTTCATGTGTTGAGATGCTGTGAGGGTGTGGCAATGGGTGATCTCTTCCGACCTCTTTCGGATCACAACATACATTCCGAGGAAGTCTAACATGATGGCAGACAAACTGAAAATGTCCATTTTACTACCTCACGAGCGGTCTCTCAACAACAGTGACAGACATGATTTTCCTCCACTGGGGCCAGCCTTGCTGCCATCTCTTTGCATCTCCTCTAAACAAGTGCAGCAGCTTCTTTGCCCTAATCCCCCCATCAGGGAAGTCACTGAGGGGATGCTCTTCTCTTTCCTCACTTTATGCTATACCACTCTTCAAAAACAGACTGAAAACTTTTCTCAGAACACACTGGTTATTCCCCTGTACTAAACCTGACTAGTAAGCCGCGGTGGTGCAGCAGTAGCATTGTTGCTTGACAGCAAGAGGTTCTCCCGTTAGATTCTCTGCTGGAGTGCCTTCTCTGTGGAGTCTGCATGTCCTCCCCACGGTCGAGTGGCGTTCGAAAGACATGTGTAGAATAGGAGTGCCTTCTCTGAAGGTTGGGCGTCGAGCTGGCACCTTGGCACCCGTAAAAAATCTACTGCCGATCATTAGTGGACCGGAGTTCCGCTGTGGCGACCCCTAACTGGGAAACGCCGAAAGAAGAACTAAACCTGACTAGTCATCTGTCTCTTCAGACTAGACTCTGCCTACCCTATATTTCTCATTAACTGTTCTACTTTCCTTATTAACTACAATTAACTACAGTTTCCCTCTACATTACATTATTTTCATCCTCTGTGGATACTTTATTAATATAGTTATACAATAAGCTGCCTTTTTATATTATATACTGTACCTGCATTTTGCACTGTTATGATTTCTGCCCTCTCTGAATATTCTGTGTTAACCTGTAATGTGCATTGTATATATGACTGTTGATATTTATTTGTTGTTTTTTATTTTTCATGGAGCTTATCTCCCTGGGCCTCTACTGAAAATGGACATGTATCCAGTTAGACTAGCCCGGTCAACAAATGTAAAATAAAATAATACATATGCTAGTCTCCCGACTCCTTAAATTCCTTCAGAAAGCAGCCAGGTTGAAGAGCAAGGTCATTCTCATTGCACCTTATTGGCGTCGACAAATGTGGTTCTCCTTCATCTGGCTTATCTTCCATACCCACCTTGGATTCTGGATCCAACTCCATACCTTCTGTCTCACCGGACAGGCATGATCCACCTGGACATTTCAAACCTCAAGCTGACTGTATGGTTTCTCCAGTTCCTTCAATAGCCAGGCAACTCATACTCTCTTCACCAGTCCATTCTATTCTGTTAACTTTTCATAAACCCTCTACACAAGGAAATGGAGAAGATTTGTTTATTGGGCAGAGCAGAATCGGATGGAACTTTTCTCTGCCCCGATACATTCTGTTCTTGAAGTTGTAGTGAGTTTGTTTTAATGAGGGTGCTAGTTCATTGACTAAAGTCCAACTTGAAGTCTTTTTGAATTTCCATATGGGGTTTTGGAATTCTTTGGCTTCCTCCAACCTACCTCAAAGCATTTTTGAAAAGTACTCTTCTACTTAGACCTCCTTACAAAGATGTATAACTGCACGATACTTAAATTTGGTAGTGCAAACCTTGACACACAGTCTCCCTTTGAACCTGCAGCTAAATGTGATTTAAAATTCCTGACCTGGAAGACTATCTTTTTAGTGGCTATTACATCAGCTAGATGAATTTTAGAACTTCAAACATTATCTTCTAATCCCCCAATATTTGATTTTTCACAAGGATATGGTCACCTTACGTACCAATGCTCCTTTCTTACCTAATGTGGTGTCAGAATCCAACATTAACCAAACTATTAACCTGGTAGTATTCTTCCCAAACTTTACAAATAAAGGAGAATATATGCTGCACTTAATGAATGTTCATAGACAATCACATTTTTATCTGCACTGAACAAAGTAAATTAGAGAGTCAGACCAGCTCTTTGTTTCCTTTGCACATCACAAAGGTAACTTTGGCCATATGGAGAACAGATTGCATTTCTTTTGTCTACTGTAATGGTTTTAGAAGGGGGAGATTCAGTTTTTAAAGGCTCATTCCTGTGGCTACTTCCACTGCCTTCCAGTCTAGAGCATCCATGGGTGATTTTTGTGGCTGTAGAGCATCCATAGATGATATTTGTTCTGCTGCTACTTGGTCACCTCCTCCTACCTTTCACTCATTACAAATTGGATCTAGTCTCGAGGAGAAGAGCGGCCTTTGGCTCTATTGTACTCGGGGAATATCCTTCCTTAGAGTCCACCCACAAATGTAGGTAGCTGGGGACTGTGCCCTGTTTGAGGAATAAATGAAAATTGACAGTTTCAGATAAAGAAGTTATGTATTTACCATAATGCTCCATCTGTGTTGTCCATTTTCCTCCAACTCCCCACAATCCACCCCCCTCCATTTCTCACAAACGGCTTCTAGAGTAACGAGACCTTTAAGGACACCAAGTTCACCATATGTCCCTTGTGTTGAACTCTAGTTATGGCAGTTCTTTATACAGTAAACTCTCAGTTAACCGGAACTCAAGCAACCGGCAGAAAAATATTGAAGAAATACAGTACAATTTTCATGTGTTGCACCCCCCCCCCCCTTCCCGGAAACCTACTTGACGTTTTTAGAGTTGTACCCATCTCTCCCCAACCTGAGAACAAGGCGAATCAAAAAAATACTATAGGATACAGTATTATTCAGGCCTTTTAATAGTATCTCTCAGGCAACCAGAAACTACAGATGTTATGTAGTCCTATCTCGCCTACATTCTTCACTTGTGGGTTCAGAGCCGAATGTCGGCTCTGACTCTGTCTATCTACTAGCTCAAAAGTCTTTGACTGGCTGGGCTAAGATGGTATCCCACAATACACCACTCCACATTCCCAGATCTCGTTTGCCGCTTGTAGAGCTCAGAAGTGGTCTCTACTTGGCTGTGGCTAAGTATTGAAAAAGTCTTTTGTTTGTGGAAAATTTTTTGCTAATTCTTGGCTAAAATAACTCTGTTATTCTGTAGAGTGGTTCTTAGTGGTGTTGCTGCATTGTTTTTGTAGTGTACGAGTGTGTTGTGTGTTGTATCCCTTACACCCTCTGGCTAGGCCCGTTTAAGTTAGAGGACCTAGTCCTCCTTGTGTGATTGCTTGGTTAGTTTTTTCTTTAAGTTGAGAACCGTTTTAATTAGAGGTTCTCTCTTGTGCCTGTGTGTGTTTTGTGTTTCTGCTTCTGTGTTAGCGGTTTCCCGCCCTTTTGGTAGCGGCTACTACTATTTGTTAGAATGTCTAAGGAACAAAAAGAGCATAAGCCCTCGGGCTTTAAAAAGTGTACTAAGTGTGCCTATAAAATGTCTATCACAGATGGGCGCTCGGTCTGTGTTTACTGTCTTGGAGCCATCCACCTTCAGGAGTCGTGCAGTTTCTGCCACACCTTTAGTCCTCGGGTGCTCCAAGGGAGGAAAAACAAATTGATCCTAAAGGGACTGCTAAAACCGTCCTTTGAGGAGGATTTATCTTCGGCTCCCAGTCGAAGTCTAAATCCTCCAAATCCAAGAAGAGGTCGCCGGCT
The DNA here is from genome assembly GCF_019279795.1 of Protopterus annectens. Classification (NCBI taxonomy): domain Eukaryota; kingdom Metazoa; phylum Chordata; order Ceratodontiformes; family Protopteridae; genus Protopterus; species Protopterus annectens. The sequence goes on from NC_056739.1 coordinate 741,158,960, forward strand.
CCATCTATTGTTTTGGAGCCGCCACCTAAAATTTCCATTGTGGAATCTGCTTCCTCGGCTCCACTGACTTCGAGGCTGCAGGAAGTAACTGTATCAACTGTATGGTGACTCTGCGGCCGCTCCGATAATTTTGGAACCGATTCGGAGCCGGTCGCCAAGTTTAAGGCAAGCTTCTCCAGATAGTAGGTCTGCTTCTCCATCCATTTCCTTCAAATCCTCCAGGCTTTCCGATTTGGATATAGATAGGGTGGTGCAGAGACTCCTACAGTCGCCGGTGTTGGCCAAACTTTTCTCGGCTCCGACCCAGTCGGCCCCGGAGCCAGCTCTGTTGGTTGTACCTGCTATTCCTCTTCCGAGTGCATCCTTGTCGTCGGAGCTGGTAAGTTCCGCTCCGAGGGACGTTCCTGTGCCAGCGCAGATTCCCCAGTAGGGTTAATCTGTGCCAGCATTGGCTCCGACCCTGTCTGCTCCGTCCACAGAGTTCGAGACTCTGGTCTCCTCCATCGGGCCTGAGGGGGATGTCCCGGAGCACCAGTAGGTGCCGAGCCTTCCCCTGGGCGCCTCGGTGGCGGGGACTCCGGTCCCGGTCATGGCCTTGGAAGGTGGTCGGTCCTCCGATTCGGGAGGTCCCGCCTTCGAGGCTATGCGGAGCGCGCTGGCTAGGTCAGCTACTTCTCTCGGATCGGTCCTTCCGTCCCCTATGACACCGGCGAGAGCTTCTGACATCCACCTATCCTTGGACAGCAGGGAGCAAGGACCTAAGGACACCCCCATGAGTGGTCCCCTTCTTTCTGAGGGGCCCTCAGAGTCTGTGCCTGAGGAACCCCCCAGAAAGAAAGCTTGCAAGAGGAAGCACATAGACTTCCAGGACGAGCCCCTCACTTCCGATACTGACCTCGAGGAGTCGGAGGGGTCCCGTAAGTCTTCCTCTGAGGATGTTTTGTTCTCCGATATCCTGGAGATCTTGAAACAGAGGAGACTGGCTTTCCAAAACCCCCTCCGAGGAGTCAGTATTTCTTAAGGCGTTTGGCGCCCAGCCCTCTGCCTCCTGGGTGTCTTCCACTCTTCGAGCTCCTGGACCTTCTTTGTCGAAGGGTGTGGGAGACTCCTGACTCTGTGGCGCCGGTTCCTCGATGCCCCAACAAATTTTTGTCTGCTCCCCAAGGGAAAGAATTTTTGACAAAGGAAGTCCCAGTAGATGCTATGGTGGTGGCGGCTGCCACACAGAAGGAAGTTGCTGAGTCTTCCTCTTCGGTCCATCCCCCTAACAAGGAGTCTAGGAGGATGGATCGGTACGGGAAGCGTACATTGTCTTCAGCGACCTTTACCTTGCGGACGCTAAATTATTTGTCTCATTTCACGCGGCTCCAGAGAGATCTCCTTAAGGAGTTAGGAGATACTCTAACGGGTAACGTACCTGAGGCGGTGACTCAAATGGTCAACGCTCAGCTCTCTACCCTCCTCTCCATTGCTAACTCGTCCATGCGACTGATTTTGTACGCGGCCGCGGGAGCTAGTAGGGCGGCTAGTTCAGGGGTGGCCCTCAGGAGGCAAGCCTGGCTATGCCTGTGTCATTTTGCGGATGCCTTTAAGTCTTCCTTTACTGATGCCCCCTTCGATGGTTCCTCCTTGTTCAGGACCAAAGTCAAAGACACGCTCACCAGGTGTGAGCAAGAGGGAACGACCTTGTCTGCAGTGGGAGTCTGTTTTTCCCTCCCGTCGAGGCCTTATCCCAAGGCTCAGTGAGGGGGAAAGATGTGGTTCAAAAAATTGCAAAGGTCCTTTCCTACCGCACAGGGTGAGACCCCCCCCCCAAGTCAGGGGAGGGGGGGTCATATTCAGGGAGACGTCCCAGAGGCAGAGGGGGGCCCCCACAATTCGGGGGACCGTGATTCCTTCCGCGGTTCCCCATACTCTCATTCCTGAGGGTGTGCCCGGCTGTGCTTCTCTGGAGCCAGTCGGGGGTCGAATCTCCCAGTATCCAGAAGCCTGGGTCAGCATCACCCAGGACAGATGGGTATTGGGGATAATCGCCGGAGGTTACACCATTCCATTTCACTCCACACCTCCTCCCGTCAAAAAGATCCCAGACGTTCCACCCAGTCAAAGGGGTTAGGCAGCAACAGAGGTTTCTCAGCTGCTAGAAAAAGGAGTCATCCAACCAGTACCCCCAGACCAGATCGGATTAGGGACTTACTCAAGATTCTTTTTGGTGCCGAAAAGAACGGGGGACCTAAGACCCATTTTGGATCTCAGCCGACTCTATCATTATGTACACAAGTCCAAATTCCTGATGGTCACGCTACAATTAATTCTCCCGTTATTGGGAAAGGAAGTATGGATGTGCTCCATCGACCTGAAGGATGCTTATTACCACATCAAAATGGACAGAGCATCCAGATGTCATCTACGCTTCTGGCTGGGAGCCAGGCAATTCCAGTTTCGAGCCCTGCCCTTTGGTCTCACCACAGCCCCCAGGGTGTTCACCAAGTGCATGGCAGTGGTGACTGCTCACTTGAGACGTCAGGGATTCCAGGTGTTTCCTTACCTGGACGACTGGCTCCTATCCGCCCCCACCAACCATCTACTTCTTCAAAACAGAGATACTGTTATCGATCTTTCAACAGTTAGGCATCACAATAAACTGGAAAAAATCTGCCTTGCTTACCCTCACAGCGTGTCTTATTTATAGGAGCAGAGTTGGACACTATTAGGTTGAGAGCGTTCCTACCTATGGAAAGGATCACAGGGTTACAACGACAGGTTCGGATGATGATGCCTCTGGCACGCGTGAGGGCAAGACTAGTGCTCCAGTTACTGGGGACAACGGCATCCACTATCATGATGGTCACATTAGCGAGGTTGCATATGAGGATCCTACAGTGGCTCCTATTCACCCAATAGTCCTTTCAAAGACTACCACTATCACATCCAATCTTAATCACAGGCAAATGCAAGCAGGACCTCAGTTGGTGGCTATGCACCAACAATTTAGACGTAGGGAAACCCTTTGTTTCACCCAACCCAGTGGCCACAGTGACCACGGACGCCTCCCGGATAGGGGGGGGGGGGCATTATCTCGGCAGGATGGTCCAAGGCACGTGGCAGGTGCACGAGATAGACTTGCACATAAATGTCCTGGAGATGAGGGCAGTGCTCCTAGCGTTGCAGGTGCTTCAAGATGTCCTCCCCTTAGGGACTATTGCGATACACTCTGACAATGTCAGTAGTGTGGTATCTCAACAAACAAGAAAGAGCCAGATCGTACCCACTATGCAGGGAGGCCATGAGAGTGTGGAATTGGGCGACAGCTTCCCAGCGGGCCTTGGTGGCAATGCACATCCCGGGGAAAACCAGTGTGATCGCAGACAGACTAAGCAGGGCGATCCTCGTGCCCTACGAGCGGTCCCTGAACCGCCAGGTGGTGGACAGCATATTCAGCAAATGGGGTCAACCTTGCTGCAACCTTTTTGCCAGCCCTCTTAATGCGAAATGCAGCGACTACTTCTCGCTGATCCCTCCCACCATAGTCAGGTGTCACGATTTTTCTCCTGATGTAGTCCACATTGTTTCGTCCTCTCATAAGCCGTCCACTAGGAAGATATATTCTAGCAAGTGGAAAAGGTTTTCAATATGGGCCCAGTCAAAAGGTGTTGACCCCGTCATGGCTCCTATTGACTCTGTTTTGGAATTTTTGTCTCATTTATTCTACCAAGGGTCTGCCTCAGCCACCATCAAAGTTCAGCTAGCGGCTATTTCTAATTATCATGCGGCTTATGAACCTAGCTTAATGGCACACAGGCTGTGTAGAGCTTTCATGAAAGGTACTGTTCTCCTTCGTCCCCATGTATCTCAACCCGTTATGCCCTGGGACCTCAGTTTTGTTCTACAGGCCCTCACTCTCCCACCTTTTGAGCCCACGGCTTCCTGCGATTTAAAATTCCTTACATGGAAATCTGCCTTTCTGATGGCTATTACATCGGCCAGAAGAGTATCAGAACTCCAGGCCCTAGCAGTCAAGCCCCCATATTTGATATTCCATAAAGATAGAGTCTCTCTGACCAAACCCGTCCTTTCTTCCCAAGGTGGCTTCCTTATCTAATATTAATCAGTCCATTGAGCTGCTGGTTTTCTTCCCCAACTTCTCTAATAAGGCAGAGTACCAGTTTCACCTGTTGGATGTGCATAGGCAACTATGCTTTTATCTACACAGGACTACAGAATGGCGGAAGTCAGACGAGCTCTTCGTTTTGTTCTCGGAAAATCGCTTGGTGTCTGCGGTCTTTAAAGTCACCGTTGCTAGGTGGATAGCTAGTTGCATCTCCTTTATTTACCAGGCAGGGGGAAAGAGCCTGCCTTTTCCAGTCAGAGCATACTCTAATAGAGCAGTTTCCACTTCCACGGCCTATCAGGCTAGGTTATCCATGGATGATATATGTGCGGCTGCAACTTGGGCTTCTCCTCGTACGTTTGTTTCCCATTACAAATTGGATGTGGTGTCCAGGGGCAGGTCATCTTTTGGCTCCACAGTACGCAGGAGTATTTTCCATCGAGCCACCCAGGATGTAGGTGCTAGGGATGCTGTCCCACAAGTGAAGAATGTAGGCGAGATGGGACTACATAACATCAATTAGTTATGTACTCACCATAATGCTAGATGTATGTAGTCCATCCCGCCTCACATTCTTCATTACCCACCTACCGTCCCCCACACCTGGAGGATTTGGAGGATTCCCTGGTATACCTCATGTCACTAGTCCCTTTGGACAATTTGTTGGACCTTGTTGTCATGAGTATGTGTGTGTGTTTGGGCGATAGATATGATTTTTCTGTTGGCAGCAAACTAGATCTGGTGATGTGGAGCGGTGTATTTTGGGATACCATCTTAGCCCAGCCAATCCGACTTTTGAGCTAGTAGATAGGCCGAGTCGGAGCCGATATTCGGCTCCGAACCCACAAGTGAAGAATGTGAGGCGAGATGGACTACATACATCTAGCGTTATGGTGAGTACGTAACTAATTGATGTTAAGTTGTCAATCTCGCCTTCATTCTTGCTGGATGGGTTCGGAGCCGACCTCGGCTCTGACTCTGCCACTCTAAAAGCTCGAGAGTTGGTTCCACCGGCTCGAGGCTCCCCCTATATCCCACAATGCTAGGCGGTATTACCTCAGATCTCGTTTGCCGCTACAGCTATCGAGGTGTTGTTTTTCTACCGGCTCAGGTCAGTTTATTAAATCAGTCTATCTGAACTAGTTTAAATCCCTTTTCTTAACTAAGTTTCTCATATTTCCTTACTTTAGTGGAATTTATCCCATTCTCTTCCATTATTCCCCCCTTTTTTTTTTTTTCCCTAAAGAACTTATAAGTTCTTTCCTTAGGCCTTCGGGCCCTGCTATCCCTAAGTGGAGTGTTTGTGTTTTGGTAGGGATATTTAATTAAACTAACTATCTAATTTTTATTAGTTTAATTTAGTTTAACTTTCTCATAGTGTAATCGGTGTGGGTGTGTTCTGTGTGTTGGTTACACTTTCAGTTCCTTGATAATGTCCAAGGATTCAAAGGTCTCAGGCTTCAAGAAGTGTGACTCGTGTTGTCAGAAAATGTCTCTGACAGACTGTCACACTTCTTGTGTTTACTGCCTGGGACCTTTACACCTGCAGGACTCTTGTGCTGTATGCCATGGCTTCAGCCCCAGAGTCCTGCAGGAAAGAAAAAATAAACTTATTTTGAGAGGTTTACTTAAGCCTAAGGGTTCCCTTACTTTGGGCAAACCCTCTAAGGCTTCTAGGTCCTCGGCTCCAGCTTCTGAGTCGAGGCCTAAGGCTTCGAATGCATCGGCTCTGGCTGGAGCCGATGAGTCTCAGACTGCAGTTTCTGTGGTTTCCTCGGCTCCGGCTGGAGCCGAGGCATAGGAAATTCCTGTGTCGGCTCCGACCAGACCATCAGAGCCGACATCTAGAAAGAGGTCTAGGTCACCTTCCCTTGGCTCCGTTCATTCGGCTCCAGCGTCTCCCTTGCTGTCCGAACGGAGCCATAGATCTCACTCCTCTAGGTCATCGAGGCTTTCAGACCATGACCTTCAGAAGGTAGTGAGTCGACTTCTTGAGTCCGAGGCACTGGCCCAAATGCTTCAGAGCCCGACTCATCAGTCGATGCCTGACCCTGTTCCTCATTATGTTCCTCCTCCGACTCCTTTGAGCTCGGAGCCGGGGCGTTTCGGAACCGAGACTGTGGTAGCGTCGGAGCCGATACAAATGTCTTCGGCTCCGATTTCTTCCTTGGAAGAATCTCGGCGCCGGACTTCCCTCGTCGGCTCCGAGGGGGTGAGTGGCATCGGACCATTGTCCGACCCCGCTCTCCCTCTCGGTGCTTCGGCGCTGGTGAGTTCGGCTCCATCTGCCTCGGAGCCATCACTGTCTGTGCCGAGGGGGGTCCTCAGCTTTTCGGAGCGGGGACCTCTGGCTCTGCCTGACAGGGGTGCATTCGAGGTCATGCGGAGCGTGTTGGAACCTGGTTCAACTCCACAGTCGGCTCCGTCCGCCCCTCCCTCTTCGGTGCCTCAGGTCATGTCTACTCACTCCCTCATCCCAGACCGCAGAGAGCCAGCTCCTCAGGAATCCCCTGTGGGGATCTCATCCTCTTCTGAGGCCTCTCCTGAATTGGCAGAAGAGCCCCCTAGGAAGAGAAAGTGTAAGAGGAAACACATAGACTCACCTGAGTCTGTCACCTCTGACACAGATTTAGAGGATTCCGAGGGTTCCCCCCGTTCCCCTTCTGAAGATGTCTCCTTTGCAGACATTCTAGAAATCCTCAAACAGAGGGGAAATTGGCCAGCCCTTAACCCTTCGGAGGATGAATCTGTGTATCTTGAGGTGTTTGGCTCTCGCCCTTCCACCTCCTGGGTGTCCCCCCCCTTTGACCCCCTCATGCAGGTGGTAGCAAAAAAGGCATGGACGGCTCCTGATTCAGTGGACCCCACCCCCAGGAGACCCTCCAAATTTATCACGGCACCAGCAGATAAACAATTTCTGACCAAGGGAGTTTCTGTGGATGCTATGGTGGTAGCTGCTGCCACTAAGAAGGAACTAGCTGATCCTTCGGTGCCTGTCCATCCACCTAACAAGGAATCTAGGTCTATGGACAGGTACGGGAAGCGGATGTTCTTGTCACCGACCTTTGCAATGCGTTCGCTGAACTACCTATGCCATTTTACTCGTCTTCAAAGGGACTTGATCAAAGAAGCGAGTGACATGTTGAAGGATCCTACAGCTGCGGGTTTTCAGGACAAGATGAACACTCAGCTGGCTACCCTGAATTCTATAGCTAACTCCTCCATGCGCCTCCTTTCGTATGCGGCTGATGGAACGAGCAGGGCCGCAGGGACAGGTGTGGCCTTACGCCGGTATGCCTGGATGTGACTATGCAACTTTGCGGACCCCTTTAAAACGTCGTTCACTCATTCCCCGTTTGATGGATCATCTCTTTTTGGTCCTCAAGTGAAAGAAACCTTGACTAGGTGCGAGACGGATGGCAAGACTCTTTCTGCCGTCGGAGTCCGTTTTTCTACTCCTCCTAGGCCTTACCCCAAAGGCCAGAAAAGTGGGAAAATGTGGTTCCGCAAACAATCTCAAGGGAATTTGCCTGACGCACAGAGTCGGTTCCCCTCCAGAGGCAGAGGAGGGAACAATAATGGTAGACCTCGCCCCAGAGGCAGAGGGGGTCCGCAGAACCAGGGCAATCGAGAAACCTTTTCCGACAAGCCCTTTCAGCATCCCTGAGGTGTTGCCCGACTGTCCACCTTCGGAGGCAGTCGGGGGAAGATTGTCACTGTACCCAGAAGCCTGGCTATCCCTAACTCAAGACAAGTGGGTACAGTCCATCATTTCCGAAGGCTATTTCATTCCCTTCGTTCGCATTCCAAACCAATCAAAAAAATCCCTTCCAGATGTTCCACCCGCTCAAAGGGATATCGCAGCTTTGGAAATTTCAAAGCTGCTTACAAAAAGAGCAATTCGGCTAGTTCCAGCAGACCACCGGAATCTACTCCAGGTTCTTTTTAGTTCCAAAGAAAACAGGGGACTGGAGACCAATTTTGGATCTCAGTATCTTGAACAAGTCGGTCAAGAAAACAAGATTTCGGATGGTCACGCTACAGTCCATCCTTCCCCTTTTGGGAAAGGAAAACTGGATGTGCTCTTTAGACCTTCAGGATGCGTACTATCACATAAAAATGAACAGACGCTCCAGAAGATTCCTCCGCTTCAGGCTGGGAACCAGTCATTTTCAATTCAGGGCCCTGCCCTTTGGTCTCACCACTGCCCCCCGGGTGTTTACCAAATGCATGGCAGTGGTAGCTTCTCACCTGAGACGTCAAGGATTCCAGGTGTTTCCATATTTGGACGACTGGCTCCTCACAGCTCCCACCAAGCATCTTCTTCTTCTGGCCAGGGACTACACCTTTCGCATTTGTCAAAACTTAGGCATTTCATTAAATTGCGAAAAGTCTGTTTTGTCGCCTTGTCGTACTATTACCTTCATAGGCGCAAATCTACACACAGTCAACATGTCTGCGAGACTAACAGATCAGAGAATAGCAGACATACACAAACTGGTCTCGCTCCTCTTCAGCAGCAACAGAGTCAAAGCCAGGTTAGTTCTGAAAGTTTTGGGGATTATGGCGGCTGCCATTCCTCTGCTTCCATTAGCCAGATTCCACATGAGAATCCTTCAATGGATGCTCTTCACACAATGGTCATACCAGCAACTTCCGATGTCCCACACCGTTATGATTACGCAAACATGCAAGAATCATCTTCTGTGGTGGATGTCTTCCCCTCAGCTCTTGTTGGGAAGACCCTTTGTTCCTTCCCCTCCGGTTGCTACTCTGACAACGGACGCTTCCCTGATCGGGTGGGGGGGGGGGGGCATTATCAGGGCAGAACTGTCCAGGGCACATGGCAACCAGACGAATGCCACTTGCACATAAATGTTCTAGAGATGAGAGCAGTGCTTTTAGCGTTGCAAGCCCTTCAAGACTCTCTTCCCTTGGGAACGATAGCAATCCAGACAGACAATATGTCTGTAGTGTGGTATATCAACAAACAAGGCGGAACCAGGTCCTATCCCCTATGTCGAGAAGCACTCGGACTGTGGCAATGGGCGATTTCTTCTCAGCGGTTTCTGATAGCAACGCACATCCCCGGGAAGTCCAATCAAATCGCGGACAAGTTGAGCAGAGCTATTCTCATGCCTCACGAGTGGTCTCTGAAAGACTCTGTTGTGAGAGAAATTTTTCTCAAGTGGGGTCAGCCTTGCTGTGATCTTTTTGCTACTCCCCAAAACAGCAAGTGCAGAGATTATTTCACCCTATTCCCGTTACCAGGCCAGCCCAGCAGAGACGCTCTAGTCCAAGTTTGGCCCCGGGGACTTCTGTATGCATTTCCTCCCTTCCCACTAATCTCTCAAGTTATACAGAAAGCTATCGCTCAGAAGGCCTCATTGATCCTCATTGCTCCTTACTGGCCTCGACAGGTTTGGTTCCCCTTTCTGCATCAATTTCTGTTGGAGCAACCTTGGCATCTGGACCTAGTTCCAGATCTTTTGATCCATCAGTCGGGTCAGTTACATCGCTCCCTCCCCTCTCTGAACCTCACTGCTTGGTTCCTCCAGTTCCAACCTTAGCCAGGCTTCCTCAAATATCTCACTCTGTTCGAGATATTTTAATAGCTTCCCATAAATCTTCCACTCGAAAGATTTATCTGAGTAAGTGGAAACGTTTCGCCTATTGGGCTCAAGGAAGGGACTTAGATCCTTTCACTGCTCCCATCCATATGGTTCTTGATTTTCTAGCTGAACTCTTTCATGCAGGTTCATCTCCTTCTACTCTCAAAGTTCAATTGGCAGCTATAAATAACTTTCATGTGGGCATTTCAGAGTCTGCCATAATGTCCCACAAGCTTTGCAAAGCCTTTTTGAAGGGAGTTTTTCTACTCAGACCTCCTATAAGAAATCCTCCTCCTCCTTGAGACCTTAATTTAGTTCTCAGTTCTTTGATTCTCCCCCCTTTCGAACCTGCAGCTTCCTGTTCTTTGAAATTGCTATCATGGAAGACTCTCTTTCTGGTAGCTATTACTTCAGCTAGAAGAGTTTCAGAACTTCAGGCACTCAGCTGTCGACCACCATATCTGTTGTTCCACAAAGACAGGGTATCCTTACGAACCAACCCGTCCTTTTTACCTAAGGTAACCTCTGCTTCTAACCTAAATCAAAGCATTGACCTTCCTGTGTTCTTTCCAGAATATTCTAATAGGTCTGAACAAAAATTGCATTGGCTAGATGTTCATCGTCAGTTAAGGTACTATTTGGATAGAACCAAACAATTCAGAAAATCTGACCAGCTGTTTGTCTCTTATGCAGAAGGCAGAAAGGGACTTTGTTTCCAAGGTATCACTATCTAGATGGCTAACATCTCTAATTTCCATTGTCTATGAAATAAGACACCAAAAGCTGCCTAACAAACCTAAAGCCCATTCCACCAGAGCTTTGGCTACTTCTATAGCCTTCCAAGACAGACTGCCTATTGACACCATTTGTGCAGCGGCTACTTGGTCTACTCCTCACACTTTCATTTCTCATTACAAGTTGGATTTAGCTTCTAGACATAGAGCTAACTTTGGTTCCACTGTTCTCAAGAGTCTGTTCCGATAGGCCACCCGGGACAAGTTGCTAGGGACGCGGTTCCATCCAGCAAGAATGAAGGCGAGATTGACAACTTAACATATAGAAGTTATGTTCTTACCATAACGTTCCATGTTAGTTGTCTTCTTCTCTCTTCTTTCTTGGCCCCACCCTCCTTCCCCCTAGCCTGGACAGACCTAGAGGAGTTTGATTTTGACCTCTCTTTCTACCACCTCTATTGTACATAGGTATATGTTTTTGTACATATATTCCTTCTTCAGGTTTTCAGGTCACCTTCTTCCATTCCCTTTGTAGAGGTGGATTCTTTCTCTTTCCAGTGGTTCTGGAGTTATTTTTGGCTGGGCACAGCTTACAAACGAGATCTGAGGTAATACCGCCTAGCATTGTGGGATATAGGGGGAGCCTCGAGCCGGTGGAACCAACTCTCGAGCTTTTAGAGTGGCCGAGTCGGAGCCGAGGTCGGCTCCGAACCCATCCAGCAAGAAAGAAGGCGAGAAGAAGACAACTAACATGGAACGTTATGGTAAGAACATAACTTCTATTTAGCCTGCATCTACCAATCCCTATGGGTGCTGGTTAACTGAGATTTTACTGTAGTCTGTCTTGGGCTCTTGCTTGCTCTCTCTCTCTCTCTCTCTCATAAGTTCTAAATCAGATCTAAGGGAAGTTGGACTTGGTGCATTGTGGGTAAAAAGAAGCTCGAGAGTTTGTTGATCCCCATGAGCTAGTGTGCCTGATCCGAACCCATACATTGAGGAAGAATGTACATAACCTTTTTTTTTTTTTTACAAGGAGCAGATCAAAATATGAGGCAAATATCTGGACCTTCTGTGAAAACCTGGACAGTTGAAGAGGTAGGTGTATGGCTTCAGGACTGAGCTGTGTAGGTGTGCTAAGCCAAGACTGCTTAGACCCCTAAATTATGTTAGCGTGATTAGCAAGACTACACCATTCCCAGTCAGGCTGTGTACTGTAAGTGCATCAATTAACAGGAAGATCAAGTGCTGTCTTAGTCATGGAAACCGACGTGTCATTCTGTTATGCTTTGTTGGCACATGGAAGAGTAGAGAATTGTTTGATGGTAGGACATGGAAAGTGAGCATGTAGCTTTAACATTAAAGCAAAACATTTATATTGGGTGAAAGTTTCCACATCTGTAATCTGTGTACTTCATGAGGAACTGCTGCAGTATTTATTTTTTTAACAAAACTGAAACCTTGTTTGCACTGTAGGGATGTGGGCAGCGAGAGAGATTTAACAGATTTCCTGTCGGACAGTGGTAGTGATTTTGAAGACACATTGACTAAAGGCAAGAAGCGGACAGCTTGTAAAACCCCAAGGAGTACCCCTGTAAGTATGTTGTTTTTTTGTTTCAGGTAGCGAACCTTGCTCTCTACTGCTGCACATTCAGGGATAATTAAATTACCAGTGCAGTGTCGTAGCCTCTTTTCTTTTTTGAGATTTTCAATTGTGATTTTAATGAGGATGTTTAAAAAAAATGGCATAGGTACAAATACATTACTAGAAAAAAAGACAAATCGTAGTGATTTATTTCTTTTTCATTCAGGATAAATGTATGTTTTCATCTGAAGTAGTTAACTTAATTTGATCAACAACCTGTGAGTATCTGATCCGATTCAGATCCGAGCCGGCAGCTTTCCTAGTCAAAGATCCGAGCTCCAAGCTCCTCCCCCTACCTATAATACCCTGTTACCTCCCTCTAGTCCTCAGATCTCATTTGCCGCGGCTTCTGTAAGCATCTTAGAACGAGCTCCTAGCATGGGTTTTGTGAGTTTGAAGTTATTTAAACTTTTTCTGTCACAAAATTTTCTAAACTTTGTGTGTGCGCTCTTTTTCTCCCTTAACACTTTTGGGTAGTTTAAAGTTACTTAGTGTAGTTAAAATTTAATTTCCCCTCCCCCCTCTGTGTGTGAAGGTGTGTGCGTGTGGGCCTGTTCTTCTCTTTTTCTTACTAAAATGTCTGAAGGCCCAAAAGCTATTTTTTCTAACTGCTCCGAGTGTGGCCATAAGCTGTCCCCAGCGGATGGCCACACTCAGTGCGTTATTTGCCTGGACGTGGACCATCTTTCGTCGGGCTGCACTATTTGTGCAGCCTTCAAACCCTGGGCTTTGAAGGATAGGAAGACAAAGCTAATCCTGGCGGGCCTTTTGCCCCCTGATTCGGCTTCATCCTTCTCCCCCTCTGTGGTGCCAGCAGCGGCTGCTCCACTGGCCAGGACTCAAACTCCCTCTTTGGCCCAGGAGAAAAGGGACGGCAGGAAGAAAGACAGGAAGGACAAGGAGCGAGAGAGAGATGGGCATCGTAGCCACAAGAGGCGTGCCAAGTCAGCTCCATCTGCCCCGCCGTTTAAGCAGCTTTCCTCTCCCCTTAAAGTCTCCGGGTCTTCCCCCTCCCGGCTTCGTTCTCCACGTTTTTCCCTGGAGCCGGAGGAGGAGACCCGGTCACCTTAGAGGCCATCTAGGCGGCCTTCCCGGCCGTCCTCGGCAGCCTCATCCAGGTCAACTAAGAGTCTATCTGACGCAGACATGGACCGGATGATGCATCGATTTCTTCAGGCCCAGCTGCAGATGGGGAGTGCTCTTGCCCCCCCCCAGAGGGGGGAGCTTGACCCTTTTTTTCACCCCCATTGCTCCTTCTCCGACCCGCTACCTGGGTTCGGAGCTGTCAGATCCGACTAGCTTTTGGAGCCGGGGTAATGTCGGCGCCGGCAGTGTTACCTACTTCGGCGCCCACTGCACCCTCGAGTCTGTCGGATCCTTTTTTGGATCTGAGCTCTCGGGGCCGTGAGTTGAACGTCTGATCCGGAGGGGTCAGTGTGCCGTTGGCTCCATTGAGGTCTGAGTGCACTACTCTTTCGGATCCGATAGGGTCATCTCCGGCTCCGATCCGCACGTTGGATCCGAGGGGGCTGCTTTCGGATCCTAGGGAGAGCAGCTCACCCTCTGCATTCAACGTCATGGAGAGGGTCCTTTCGAGGGATTCGAGGCCCCAGGTTCTTGCTACGGATCCACCCGCCATTCCCTCTCACACGGGCCTGTCTTCCATCATTCGGCCCCAGGGACAGCCTGCGCCTACGTCCCAGATGGTTCCTGTAGAGGAACAGGACATTGTTGGTGAGCCCTCTTTGGACAGCCCCCGCGAGAAGGTCCCTCACAAACAAAAGTGCAAGAGGAGGCACTTGGACTCACCCAAGTCCCTCACAGAAGACACAAACTTAGAGGAATGGGAAGGTTCCCTAAGGTCACCCCCTGAGGACGTCTCCTTTGGAGACATTATGGAAATGTTGCCTATTAGAGGGGGGTGGCCAGCCCAAAAGCCTTCCTCGGATGAGTCTGTGTTTCTGGAGGCGTTTGATGCAGGCCCATCTACCTCTTGGGTGTCCCCTCCCGCCGATCCCCTGGTGGACCTCATAACTACCAGGGCATGGAAGAAGCTGAACACTGTGGAGCCAATACCCAAGAGACCGGACAGGATCCTCAGCCCTCCCATTGACAGGACAGTTTTGAGCAAGGGTGCCCCGGTGGATGCAATGGTGGTGGCGGCTGCCACTAAAAAGGAATTGGCACAGGAGAGTTCCTTGGTACGTCCTCCAGACAAGGAGTCTCTGATGATGGACCGCCTCTGAAAGCGGATGTTGGCTTCAGCGACCTTCTCTGTAAGGTCACTGAACTATATGGCACATGTAATTCGGCTCCAGCGGGACCTAATCAAAGAGTACGCTGGATCACCCCCAGAGTCCATGTCGGCCAAGGACAAACTAACCTTCTCTGCTCGAATGGGCACTCTTAAGTCTGTTACAAACACCTCTATGTGGCTTCTCTCCCATGCCACGGAGGGAGCGGCTAGAGCTAGCGGAACAGGCATTGTCTTACGTTGACAGGCCTGGCTTCATCTCTGCGATTTTGCGGAACCCTTCAAGGTGTCCTTTGCGAATGCCCCTTTTGACGGTTCTACGCTTTTTGGCAAAACCATCGGCGATACGCTTCTCCAAAGCGAGAAAGACTGGAAGACGTCTGCTGTCGGGATCTGCTTCTTAGCTCCTCAGATCTCCAGGAACCAGAGAGGACAAAAGATGATGTGGTTCCGAAAAGCTCAACAATCCTGTTTCGCTCAGGATCCCTCATCCTTCAGAGGCAGAGGAGGACAGGGTGGACGCCGGCCCAGAGGCAGTGGGGGGCAAAGAACTTCGGGTCGAGGGAACCCTTTTCCGATCGACCCGCGTAGCAACCCTGAGGGGTTACCCGACTGCTTCGCTCTGGAGGCAGTCGGGGGGGGGGGCGCTTCTCGGAGCACCTAGCACATTGGGAGTCCATTACGACAGATCGCTGGGTGCTCTGAATCATATCCAGAGGCTATTCAATCCCGTTCCTAACTTCTCCCGGTCGGGGCGCCTCCTTGATGTCCCACCCAATCAGAGGGAGGCAGCAGCCCTCGAAATAAAGGAGCTGCTAAGAAAAAGAGCCATCCAGCACATCCCCCTCGGGCAATCCGGACCAGGCTTTTACTCTAGGTTCTTTTTGTTGCCAAAAAAGACGGGGGACTTGCGGCCCATTCTCGACCTGTCCACACTGAATCTGTCAGTCGCCAAAAGTTCCGGATGGTCACCATTCAATCCATTCTCCAGCTTTTACAGGAGAACACTGGATGTGCTGTATAGACCTCAAGGATGCGTACTACCACATTCTAATGGACAGCTGATCCAGGAGGTTCCTCCGCTTTCGGCTGGGAGCCAGCCATTATCAGTTCAGGGTCCTACCCTTCGGTCTCACCACAGCCCCCAGGGTGTTCACCAAGGTCATGGCAGTTGTAGTGGCCCACCTGAGGCTTCAGGGAATACAGCTCTTTCCTTACCTGGACGACTGGCTCCTAACCACCCCCACCAGGCATCTACTATGTTCAGCCAGGGACAACTACTTACATCTAGCCCACCATCTAGGGATCACGATCAGCCACAAGAAATCCTCCCTTCAGCCTACTCAGATCTTGGATTTCATAGGGGCCAAGATAGACACAATACAGTCCAAAGTCTTTCTGACGGCGGACAGACTCCGCAAACTAAACCTCCACGTTTTGTCTCTTCTACAATCATCGGGCCCTCCAGAATTAGTCCTGAGGGCTCTGGGGTCCATGGCAGCGGCCATCAACCTGTCTCCGACCGCACGTCTGAATATGAGAGTTCTTCATTGGACCTTACAGCTCCAGTGGTCCATCCTACGTCATCCCCTGTCTGCATCTATTCCCCTCAGCAGGGTTTGCAGGGAATCTTTACTTTGGTGGCTCCATTCCAGGGACCTCCGGGAAGGGCGCCCCTTCTCCATGTCCCCACCCCAAGTCACAGTGACCACGGACGCGTCTCTACTCGGGTGGGAAGGGGCATTGCATGGGCAGATCCGTCCAAGGCACGTGGACTCGGAGACCTTTTTGCATAGCAGTGTCCTGGAGATGAGGGCGTTGCTTCTAGCGTTGCAGACTCTCTATTCCCTTCTTCCTCCAGGGACCATTGCAATTCAAACAGACATGTCAGTAGTCTGGTACATCAGCAAGTAGGGGGGAACCAGATCTTACCCACTTTGCCGAGAGGCCATGAGAGTATGGGAATGGGCGATATCCACCAACCGCTTTCTTATAGCAACGCACATACTAGGTCAGTCAAACATTCTAGCGGACAGTCTGAGTCTAACTATCCTCGCACCTTACGAGTGGTCTCTGAACCCCTTAGTAGCGAAACAGATCTTCCTCAGATGGGGTCAACCGTGCTGCGATCTGTTCGCGTCACCTTTGAATGCAAAGTGCAGTGAGTTCTTCTCTCTAATTCCCCCACCAGGGGAAGCCCTCAGACGTTCTGGTTCATGCTTGGCCATCTGGTGGTCTTTATGCTTATCCTCCTCTTCCGTTGATGACAAAATTCTTGCAGAAAGCTCGTCGGTTGGGGAGCAGAGTTATCCTCATAGCCCCGTTCTGGCCTTGTCAAGCCTGGTTCCCATGCCTACGGTCTCACCTAGTGCATCCTCCCTGGATCTTGGATCCCACTCCGGATCTGATTTCTCATCCCTTGGGATTGAAACCCCCCGACCTGGACAACCTCAAGCTCTCAGCTTGGTTGATCCAGTTCCATTAATGGCTAGGACTCCTGGTATCTCATCCTCAGTTAAGGCCATCCTGGTGGCCGCTCATAAGCCTTCTACCAGGAAAATCTACAAGAGTAAATGGAAGCGTTTCTCTATTTGGGCGGAGCATAGGAATTTGGATCCTTTTACGGCTCCTATTCCAGCAGTCCTCTACTTTCTATCCCATATTTTTCATCAAGGGGCTAGTTCTTCTACTGTTAAAGTTCAGTTGGCAGCTATTTCCCACTTCCATGTTGGAAACAATTTTGGCCCCGTAGCTTCCTCTAAGATTTGCAAGACCTTCCTGAAAGGAACTTTCCTGTTAAGACCCCCTGTTAAAGATGCAGTTCTTCCATGGGATTTAACCTTAGTTCTCCAGGCTCTGACTGCCCCCCCCCCCCCCCCCCTTGAACCTGCAGCTTCGGTCGATTTAAAGTATGTATCTTGGAAAACTTGCCTTCCTGATTGCTGTTACCTCAGCTAGAAGGATATCGTAGCTTCAGGCTCTTTGCAGTAAACCTCCATACATCATCTTTCATAAAGACAAGGTTTCCCTTAGGACTAATCCCTCCTTTCTGCCTAAAGTGGCTTCCGAAGCCAACATCAACCAATCCATCAATCTGCCTGTCTTCTTTCCTAATTATCAGAACAATGAGAGTATAGACTTCATTGTCTGGATGTACATAGACAATTGCGATTTTACTTACACAGAACAGCTGATTTTCGAAAATCGGATCAGCTCTTTGTTTCATTTGCTAAGTCCTGTCTGGGTAAACCAGTGACAAAAGTAACCTTAGCCAGATGGATTTCCCAATGCATCCTTCTCGCATAGAGAAGTTCTGGTCGACCTGAGTCTCTGCGGGTTCGAGCTCACTCTACCCATTCTGTGGCTACTTCTGCTGCCTTCTGGTCGAGGGTCTCTTTGGATGACGTTTGTTCTGCAGCTACTTGGGCTTCCTCTCATACTTTTATTACACATTATAAATTGGATCTAATATCTAGAGGACGCGCATCTTTTGGCTCTGCAGTGCTCCGGAATATCCTTCCATGAGGACCTCCCAATTTGTTGGTAGCTGGGGACTCTGTCCCACAGGTTGCTGATCAAATGAAGTTAACTACTTCAGATAAAGAAGTTATGTACTCACCATAACGTTCCAGCTGAGTAGGTAACTTCATTTGTCAGCAACCAACCCTCCCTCCGTCCCCCTGACCTGTAGTTCCTCCTTATAGGATTATTGCATTTCCCAGATGACATCAGGTTAGGATGTTCAGGTGGTTTGTCCTTTTGTTATTGTAGTATTCTGTGATACTATGGCAAACTCTGTCTGAGGACTAGAGGGAGGTAGCGGGGTATTATGATTAGGGGGGAGGAGCTTGGAGCTCGGATCTTTGGCTAGGAAAGCTGCCGGCTCGGATCCGAATCAGATCCGATACCCACAGGTTGCTGACAAATGAAGTTACCTACTCAGATGGAACGTTATGGTGAGTACATAACTTCTTTTTTTAACAATATCATTCACACTAAAGTAACCTCAATTGCTCCATTTCTACCGTTGCTTAAATCTCACTCCTGAATGTTGTATTGTTGCCACAAATTACTTTTATTTCTATGTAGTTTGCTGCTTCTCTTTTTTTCATCTCCAGTTCTTTTATTTCCTTAAAAATATTTAGTACTTTCGTTACAGTTGGTTTAGATTTGATTTCCATTTTCTAGTGTTTGCTTTTTTGGCAGTTGACAGAGTTAACTTTGTAATGCCTTAGTGTTTTGGCAATTCAGATCCTATGTCCTAGCTCAAAGGAATTATTTTCTTAGTTATAGCCATTTGTTCTTCCCAACATTTTTGACAAAGTATTCTGTAGTGAGCTTTGAAAAACAGGTTCCTGATTTACCTGCCTCTCCCATCACATTTCCATCATTTGTTGTCTGCCCGAGAAAAAGATTCTCTGAAGTCTGCTTGGGTTATAAAAATACATTTGCAAATTTTGGAAACCAAGGTCTGTGGCAGGCAGGCATGTATGTATCTGATTTGCTGATTGATGGTTATGAAACATTTGATAATTTCATTTCTTGGAATGTTAATAGATTGATCTCCCTAGCGAAAAGAGCCAAGATTATGTCCTCTGTGGGAAGGTTGAACCCTAGAAGGGATGCAACAACAATCTCGTCCAGATGTGAAAGGATATGGCATGTTTAAAGTTTGGATATTTGTCTGTCATCCTATCCATTGGGTAAGAGGTAGAGAGTATGCATACTGATCAGGAGGGGTGCATCTGTGTTGATAGGAGACTTCAAGGATGACTTGCAAAGTCATCTGGGTCAGCTAAAAGGGATTTAAGAATAAGCACTTGAAGTGATTCTTCAGTCCATTGCTTCATACCCGCTAGCAATTTGTACGAGTGAGCAGGAGAACCTTTGTGTTTGTAAGGACTCTTATTTTTTTTCATGCCCTGGATCTCCCCTCAACTGATAAAAAAAACAGAAGATGGGCTTCCTGACTATATTACATGTATGGAGTAGATTAGAATTTCTAAGCTGTTGGAGAGTGAAATCACCAAGGGCAGACGTGTTAGATCTGAAGTCACTTCTGGACTTGGGCCTAGCATTTCAGGGAGACTTTGCATCGCAAATATTTTAAAAGGAGGCTGTCCTCCATTGAGCCGGGGGGAGGCCACTATCTCCATGATAAAGTTTGGAAAAGACCTATTAAACCCTGCATTCCAATTTCAGTTTTAAATGCAGACTTTAGAAACTTTTTTTAGGTTAATATTAGCAGAGAGTCTCTGTATGGCTGCCCTGCTTACTCAGAATGATGAAACTGGGATTTTGAAGGGGCATCAGACTTGACAAAATGTTTAGAACCCTGATGTTAGTAGATGACACAGTCTGGGGCTCTTCTCACCTACTAATTCCAACTTTTGTTGGAGATAAACCTTTGGTAGGTTTGAATGGCCATATTTTTTATATACCTTGAAATATTGTAGGTTCCTGGAGGCATCTGTGGATATGCTTAAAAAACCTGTAGTTGCGCCATAGCGATAATGAAAATAGGAGGCATACTTTCTGGCCATTTAAGATCATCAGAGGAGCCAGGCAGGGTTGTCGCATTTCCTGTTAGCTGTCTACTTGGAACCAATAGGAAGCAAGGCCAGCCTGTTTGGGGAACTGAGATGAGGATATGGAGTTGGTCCATGCACTGCCCTTCACTCTGCTGCTGATCTAGTCTGTATTAGGAATCTTGTGAATGCTATAAAAACATTAGGATTTCTGTCAGGGTATCAACTAAATGATTCTAAGACAAAAGCTTTATGGATAAATGGGAAGCTCTGCAGCCCTTGTTGGCACAGTAACTGGTGCCAGAAATAGATTCTGTATTTGGGAATCTTTGTAGCCCTGAATATTGTAGGTACAGTCATAATCATCTTTCGGATGTTCCCGTTAGGGGTCTTCACAGCGGATCATCTGTTTCCATTTCTTCCTGTCCACTGCATCTTGCTCTGTCAGACCAACCACCTGCATCTCCTCTCTCACCACATCCATAAACCTTATCTTAGGCCTTCCTCTTTTCCTTTTACCTGGTAGCTTCATCCTTACCATCTTTTTCCCAATATACTAAGCATCCCTCCTCAGCACATGTCCAAACCAACGTAATCTTGCCTCTCTGGCTTTGTCTCCAAACCTTCCAACCTGGGCTGACCCTCTAATATACTTATTCCTAATCCTGTCCACCCTCGTCACACCCAGTGCAAATCTTAACATCTTTAACTCTGCCACATCCAGCTCTAACTCCTGCCTTTTTGTCAATGCCACTGTCTCCAACCCATATAACATAGCTGGTCTCACTACCCTCTTGTAGACCTTCCCTTTCACTCTTACTGGTACTTGTCTGCCACAAATCACTCCTGACACTCTCTTCTCCACCCACTCCATCCTGCCTATACTCTCTTTTTCATCTGTCTTCCACACTCACCATTACTCTGACCTGTTGATTCCAAATATTTAAACTCATCCACCTTCGCTACCTCTACTCCCTGCATCCTCACCATTCCTCTATCCTCTGTCTCATTCACACACACAGTATTCTATCTTAGTCCTGCTGACCTTCATTCCTCTTCTCTCTAGAGCATATCTCCATCTCTGCAGGGTCTCCTGCACCTGTTCCTTACTCTCACTACAGGTCACAGTGTCATCTGCAAACATTACAGTCCACGAGGACTCCTGTCTGATCTCATCTGTCAACCTGTCCATCACCATTGCAAATAAGAAAGGGCCCAGAGCTGATCCTTGATGTAATCCCACCTCCACCTTAAATGCATCTGTCACTCCCACCGTAGACCTCACCCCTGTCACACTACCCTCGTACATATCCTGTACCACTCTTACATACTTCTCTGACACTCCCGACTTCCTCATACAATACCACAACTCCTCTCTAGACACCCTGCCATATGCTTTCTGTAAGTCTACAAAAACACAATGCAACTTCTCCTGACCTTCTCTGTACTTCTCCATCAACAATCTCAGAGCAAACATCGCATCTGTAGTGCTCTTTCCCGGCATGAAACCATACTGCTGATCACTAATCATCACGTCCCTTCTTAACCTAGCTTCCACAACTTTCCCATAACTTCATGCTGTGACTGATCAATTTAATCCCTCTGTAGTTACTACATCTCAGCACATCACCCTTATTCTTAAAAAATCGGTACCAAAACACTTTCTCCATTCCTCAGGCATCCTCTCACTTTCCACGATTTCATTAAACAATCTGGTTAAAAACTCCACTGCCATTTCACCTAAACACCTCCGTGCTTCCACATGTATGTCATCTGGACCAACAGCCTTTCCATTTTTCATCCTCTTCATAGCTAACCTTACTTTTTCCTTGCTAATCCATTGCACTTCATGATTCACAATCCCCACATCATCCAACCTTCTCTCCCTCTCATTCTCTTCATTCATCAACCCCTTAAAGTACTCTTCATTTAACCAGCTAGTCATTACTTGTAAGGCCATTCTCTCTAACTGGAGTGATCTTTTCTTTGATTTTAAACAGCATATAAAGGCGATGCAACCTTTTTATTACTCCCCATTTGCTGTATGTGTTCCAAGTAATTTTGACTCCTGCTCTAGATGGTGTTTTTAAAGCAACTAAAACAGATCTTGGATTTTATTTGTGCACATATACAGCACAGTCTCATGGAAAATGATTATACTCTGTAAGCAGGATTTGGAGTGCCCAACTCGGACCTATACAATTTATTAACCCTTAAATCTAATAAGGTGGGGATATGTAGCATGGAGGAAAAACATAATTTTCATTTAAAATGTAGAGCGCTTCTACTTGAGGATTCTCTTATCTCCAAGGCCATTTAGAGCAGGAGCAACCACTGGTCACATATATAATTAAATCCATTTCCCAATTACTTATATTCTTAACACCTTTATTAAATTACAGCTTAAGGAGTAGGCCAACATAAATTAACAGAAATAAAAACAAACCATATTAACATTTTTTTTTCCATTTTCATGAATTATATATCACATCTTTCTTTGTAGTTATCAGTTTAATATTACGTAAATTACTGAATTATTGCTTTCCCTTAAACATCACTCCTTCTCCTGAACATTATTCTCCATATATTACTCCCAAAATTATTTCCATTTATTTCTATGTAATTTGCACCTTCCCTTTACTAGAGATCCATCTTCCACTTTTATAATCTTCAGTATTTCAAATACACTTGGTTTAAACTTTGATTTCCCTTTTAGTGATTGCTTTTTTGGCATCCAGAAGCCGTTGCTGTGCCTAGGCAATTAAGATCCAGTGTCCCAGCTCAAAATCATTATAACTTTAGTTGCAGCCATTTGCTCACCCAATATTTATGACAGAATGCTGTATAGGGAATTTTTAAAATCTGCCAACTCATTACATTCCCTGACACATGTTCCCAGTCGCCTCTTTTTTTTTTTTTTTCCCTAGTACAGCTCCAGGGCTTGCTATGTACTTGAGGAAAAATTCTTTGAAGTCTGCTTGGGGTAGAAAAATTCTTAAGCAATCATTACCAAGCAAAGGTCTTAAACATTTTGTTGTGTACTTGGGAGTTATACCTATGTCTGCCTATTGTTCACTCATAAATTGCTTTTCCAGTCTCTCTTCCCAATCTTTTCTAACCTTCTCTGATTCTTAGTTATGCAATATTTTCTGCCCTACTAACTAGCCATTTTTTAACAGCAGCTTTTCTACTAGGTTTGACTAAAAAACCCACCAGATCAGGTCTTTCCCTATCCCTTTCTGTTTGTCTATTCTTTATCAGTCCCTGGTAGGGAAGGCAGTCTCTAACCTGCAGTCCAAACATAGTCTTAGTCTCATCTCTCTATTGTCTTACCCCCTCTAGTTATTTGCTCCCAATACCTTTTTTTTTTTGTCAGGTTTCTCCAGTAAATTCCAGTCCCCTCTTGTTTGTTTTCTGTAACCCTGCTTGCAGTCATCCCTGTTGGCAAAATCTCCATTCTCGTTTTGGCTTGGTTCTTGGAATACTTCCTGCTATTTTATGATTGTAATATATTTTGCATGGTTTTTATTCTTTTTAAGAATTTGCTTCAGGAAATGTACAGAGTTTGGCTGTAAGCTTCCCCCTTCTGATGGCAGCACTGTGTGTTGTGTGTCTGGGTGTAGAGCACCTAGATTCCTCCTGCTCGATCTGCATGGGTTTCAGTCCCTGTTCCTTTGACAGGAGGAATGAGTTGATTCTGAAGGGCCTCCTCCCTTTGGAGGCTTCTACTACTTCTGCTTCCTCAGCTTCTGTGACTTAGCATCCCACCAAGAAGTCCAGGGATGGGGAAAAGGCATTTTCTAAACAGGGGAGGCCCAGGAACTGGTCCCCGGACTGCTTTTCTATGGTCGAGCCCCTGGCCAAGTCCCGGCTGGATTCGACCTGGGGCTCTCCTTGACTCCGGTTTCCCCACTTTTCACTGGAGTGGGAGATTTCATGGGCTCTGGTCCCCCCTTTCTGCCTCCCATCAGTGTCACTCCAGGCCTGGGTTGGTGGCTTCTTCTACCTGTTTTTCTCGCAGCCTTTCTGAAGCTGAGATGGACAGGATGATGCAGAGGATTGTTCGGACCCAGATTCAGATGAGTCTTGCCTGCTCCTCCCCCCAGGGGCTGGGAGCAGGCAATTCATTTTCCTTCCCATTGTTCCTTCTCCGCACCGACCTGTGGTTTCAGAGTAATCAGGTCTGAGGTTTCCCGGTGTCAAGGGGTTGATGCCAGTGGTTCTAGGTACCTCGACACTGACCATTGCACTGAGTAGTTTGGCTCTGACGTTTTTGGAGTTGACAGACTCTCTGAGCCATAGACTTGGTGGTGGGATCCAGTCATGCTCACCCCTGCTTTGGGCATTTGTTTATCCCTCTGCTTTCGGTGTGGTGGATAAGGGTCCTCTTGGCTCCTTCGAGACCCTTGACATGGACATCCTCTGAGTCCGTCTTGGCTCCCTCTCTTTCTGGGTCAGAGTCTGTCATCTTGCCTCCCTCAGGGACGGCCTGTTGCCACTACGCCCCAGGAGGTTCCCCACCAGGAGCTACCCAAGGTTTCAGAGTCCTCCCCAGAAATCCTCTCTGAGGAGCTCCCTCGGAAAAACGCATGCAAGAGGAGGCACTTGGACTCCCTACCAGAGTCCCTCATGGAAGATACTGATTTGGAGGAAGGGAAGGGTTCCCCCACCAATCACCACCAGAAGATGTCCCCTTTGGGAGACCTCATGGAAATCTTAGCCAGCGAGGAGGGTGGTCTACCCAAAATCGCAGTTCGGATGAATCTGTGTTCCTGGAGGTGTTTGCGCAGTTCCCCGCTACCTCCTTGGGTGTCCCCTCCCATGGATCCTCTCGTGGATTTGATTTCATCCATGGTATGGAAGGAACCAAATACGATTGAGCCTATTCCCAAGCTCCCGGTCAAGATACTCAGCACTCCATTGGTTAGGCAACATTGGTCAAAAGGATCCCCAGTCGATGCCATGGTTGTCGAGGTGGCCACAAAGAAAAATCTCGCTCAGCAGAGCCCTGCTGCCCATCTTCCAGATAGTTTCGGGAAACGGGCTTACACTTCAGCTACGTTTGCCTTATGTGCACTGAACTACATGGCACACATCATCAGACTGCAGTGGGACCTGGTCAAAGAGGTTGCGGAGTCTGGCCCAGAGTCCATATCAGCAGAAGACAAAAAGGTATTCTCTTGTATGGCCACTCGTACTTCAGTACCTAAAACTTCCATGAGGCTCCTATCACACGCTATGGAAGGTGCCTTTAGGGTTACTGGAACAGGCGTACCCATCGGACGTCATGCCTGGCTCAGGCTTTGTGCTTTCTTGGTGCCCTTCAAGGTTTTGTTTAAGACTGTCCCCTATGACGGTTCCACTCTTTTTGGTAAGACTATCTGAGACACCTTAATCCAGAGCAAGGAGGACGGGAAGACCTTGTCTGCTTTCTGTTCTGGATTCACTTCTCAACCATGCAAAGATCCTTCTCTAGGAATCAGCGTGAGGTGAAAAAGATGTAGTTCCATAAATCTCAAGGCTCTTCCCATGACACTCAGGACTCGCCTTCCCCCAGAGGCAGAGGGAGATGCAACAGACGCCGCACTCGTTGCAGAGGAGGCCCAAGCACCTCAGGATCCTTTCCCAGACAGACGCTCACTCACTTATGCTCATCTCTAGATGCAGTCGGGGGATGTCTTTATCTGCACCCAGCAGCCAAAGAGTCCATCACCGACGATTGTTGGGTTTTGCTGATAATATCCAGAGGATACTCTATCTCCTTTCCGTATGTAAACACACGAGGCAACACCACAACTATCGAAGCTGACTGTTTATTAACAAACAAAAAAATAATAAAAACAAGTGAGCACTTTCATGTTCAACAGAATGCTTCTTCAGACTTAATAAATATAAAAATATTAATATATTATCCAGAGTAAATGGATTCTGAGGTTACAAGCAGCTAAAGCCCATGGATTGAATGATAAGGTTTCCTTGAAACCTTTCTTGGCTTAACGACCCTTTATTCATTAAACAGTTTAGACGTTGAAGCAAAATAAGATTATTCTTTGTACATAAAGTAGTTTTGTTTATTATATATTAATATTTTTATACATAATTTTTTAGATAGAGAAGGCATCCAGTTTTTATTGTATTTTTATACATTTATTTATATATGAATTTAGTTCAGTTTCTAATTGATATTTAGTGTTTTTATATAGTAATATATCTTTGTATAGTTTCTACTGCTATTTATGCAGCTTTTTAGTGACTTATGTCAAATAGTCATGCCTCCTTTCAGTCTTTGATGGCCTTAGAGGCTTCCCATGATTTACATGATGTTTTATATACGTAAAGCTTATTTAAGTATTTGGACTAGGGACTCACCATACTTAGATAAGTTAGGTGTTAAGTTTTAATTATATATATTTTTTAATTGAATGTAGCCTTTGATTGGCTATTTGTAAGTCACTTCATTGTATTTAACTCAGAAGCGGTTTATATATTAAGTCTGAAGAAGCGGTCTGTTGAACATGAAAGCACTCACTTTTTTTTTTTATTATTTTGTTTAACGGTCAGCTTCGATAGTCATGGTGTTGCCTCTTGTGTTTACATACGGATATTGATCGTTTTTCTTTAGAGGCACTTTACCCTCGATTTGTTTTATTTTGGATTTGGATTTTTACTCTTTCCCCTTTCTTCAATCCTCAGTTTCTCCCAAACATCATCTGGATGTCCCACCCATGCAGGTGGAGCAGGCAGCCATAGACATTTCCAGGCTACTCAAAAAGTGGGTCATCCAGCCCATCCCCCCAGACCAATCCTGATCAAGCATCTATTCCAGGTTCTTTTTAGTGCCAAAGAAAACAAGGGACTTGAGGCCCATCCTGGATCTTTCGACCCTGAACCTGTCTGATGCCAAGACGAAATTCCAGATGGTCCCCCTTCAGTTCATTCTGCCCTTCCTGCAGATAAATGACTATGTGCTTGGTGGATCTCCAGGATGCATACTATCACATCAAGATGAACAGGCACTTTTGGAGGTTCCTCTACTTACGGCTGGGAGCCAGTCATTTCAGTTCAGTGCACTACCCTTTGGGCTCACCACTGCCCCCAGGGTGTTCACCAAAGTGATGGCAGTAGTGGTGGGTCACCTGTGGCTGCAGGGGTTTCAGGTCTTCCCCTACCTGGATGATTGTCTCCTTTCTGCTCCTCCAGGCATCTACTGTGTCAAGTCGGGGATCTTCTCAAGACCCCTCACTATCTGGGTATAATCATTAATCTCAATTGGCACCAGTGCAGGTTCTAGACTTCATTGGGGCTTGTATAGATACTATCCAAGGCAAGGTGTTTCTACCTCCAGACAGACTGGTATCTCTTCGTCATGTCTTACATCTTTCAAGCCATGGACACCTCCCTGCTCTGGTAAGGGAGGGCATTGCATGGGAAGTACGGTCCAAAGCACATGGTCTTCCCTGGAGCTCCATCTGCATATCAGTGTCCTGGAGATGAGGGCAGTGCTTTTGGCATTGCAAGCTCTACATACTGCTCTTCCTTAAGGGACTATTGCCATTCAGACCGACAATATGTCAGTAGTCTGGTACATCAACAAACAAAGGGGGACCAGATCTTATCCTCTTTGCCACAAAGCCATGAGATTGTGAGAGTGGGTGATTTCCTCTGGCCGTTTTCTGGTGGCAACGCACATTCCGGAGAGGTCCAACATACTAATGGACAGGCTCAGCAGATCTATTCTGATGCCTTACGAGTAGTCTCTGAATCCTTCAGTAGTGGAGCAGATCTTTCAAACGTAGGGTCAGCCTTGCTGTGATCTCTTCACCTGTCCTTCCAACGTGAAGTGCAGTGAATATTTAGCTCTGAACCCCCATCCAGGGAGACCCCAGAGATGCTGTAGTTCATGCTTGGCCTTCCAGTCTACTATATATCTACCCCCTGCTGCCTCTCGTATCCAAGTTCATTCAGAAAGCTCAGTTGGGGAGCTCAGTGATCCTCACTGCCCTTTTCTGGCCTTGTCAAGTTTGGTTCCCCTGTCTGCGGTCTCATGAAGTGTGTCCTCCTTGGACGCTAGATCGTTCCAGATCTGATTACACATTCCTTGGGGATCATTCACCCGGACCTAGTCAGCCTGAACCTCATGGCTTGGCTGTTCCAGTTCCCTTGATAGTTAGGACTCCTGGGCTGTTTTCTCCCGTTAAGAAGATTTTGGTAGTGGTTCACATCTTCTGCCAGGAAGGTTTATTCGAGTAAGTGGAAGCGTTTCTTGATCTGGCCTTCTCAGTGTGATCTGGATCTTTTTACTGCTTCAGTTCCGGCCATTTTGGAGTTTTTGGTGGATATTTTTAATGATGGCACTAGTTTTTCCTATGGTAAAGGTACAATTGGCTGCGAGCTGTAATTTTCACATAGGTGAGAATTTGAATTATTTGGCTTCTTCCAAGCTTTGTAAGGCCTTTTTGAAAGGTACATTTCTCCTTAGGCCTTCAGTTAAGGACCCAAAGCGCCCTTGGGATCTCACCTTGATGCTACAAGCTGTGGTCCCCCCCCCCCCCCTTTTCGAACAAGCGGCAATGATGGCGTTGCAGTTCCTGTCTTGGAAGACTGCTTTTTGGTTGCAATTACCTCAGCCAAGAGAGTTTCAGAGAGCCAAGCCTCATCTGTCAAGCCCCCTTATATGGTATTACATAGACAGGGTATCCTTGTGGACAGATCCATCATTCCTTCCGATAGTGGCATCAGAGTCCAATAATAACCAGGTCATCAGTCTCCCAGTTTTCTTTCCAAATACCAGACTAAAGGAGAGTACAAATTGCATTTGCTTGATGTTCACTGGCAGCTGTGTTTCTATTTGCATAGAACAAAATCATCTGAAGTAGGACTTCATTTGTCAGCAACCTTTGGGATACGGATCTGATCTCGGATCCGAGCCGGCAACTTCTATCACAGCATAGATCCAAGCTCCTAGCTCCTCCCTTTACCCATAATCCCCTGCCAACCCTGACTGACCTCCGATCTAGTTTGCCACTCTTCAAGCAACAGCTAGATTCCAGAGCTCTTGGCGTATTCTTGAGAAAAGAAAATTTTAATTTTCTTTCTTGTACCTTTGAGCGAGTGTTTGTGTGTGTGTGTGTGTGTGTGTGTTTAGATGTTCCCTGGTCCTATTTTAACTACTTTAGCTTAAATTAGCTTAAAATTTTTTATCTTTATTTCTCCTCCCTGTCCTCGCTGGTCGCAGTGTGTGTGTAGTGTGTAGGGGCCTAACGTGTGCATTTTCCTTTAGTGATGTCGGAGGCCCCTAAAGCTATTTTTTTCGAAATGCACAGAGTGTGGTCACAAGCTTTCACCGGCTGATAGCCACACTCTGTGCGTTAGGTGCCTTGGGGTTGAACACCTCTCCTCGGGTTGCGCAATTTGCGCCGCGTTCAACCCCAGGACACTTAAGGATCGGAGGTCGAAGCTGGTTCTGGCGGGCCTTTTGCCCCCAGACCCGGCTCCGGCCTCCGGTACTTCTGTGACCGCTGCCCAGTCCTCGTTAGTGGCCCCTCCTGCCCCCCTCCCTCCGACCGGGACTCAACCTCCCACTGTGGCTTCGGAGGTGAGGGAGGCCAGGAAAGAGAAGCGGAGGGAGAAGCACCTTAAGTGGCGGGCCGAAGACTCCTCCTCGGCCCCGCCTGCCAAACTGGCTTCTCCCTCCAGGGTTTCTGGTTCGCCTCTTCCTCTGATCCGATCCCCTTGCTTCTCACCGGGACCCGAGGAGGAGGTGACCCGGTCCCCCGTCGAGGTCGAGGCGGCACTCCAGGCCTGCCTCGGCCTCCTCGAGGTCCACCTTCAGTATGTCGGATGCGGACATGGACCGGATGATGAGGAGGTTCATCCAGGCCCAGATGCAGATGGGAGGGCTTCTTGCCCCCCCCTCCAGGGGGGAGCTCGACCCCCTTTTTTGCACCTATCGCTCCTTCTCCGACCCGACTCCCGGGTTTGGAGCTGTCAGAGCCGAGCCGCGTTGGATCCAGGGGTGGGTCGGAGCCAACAGTGCTAGGCAATTTGGCTCCGACTATTCCCTCGAGTTTGTCGGATCCTACCTCTCGGAGCCGTGGGCCGAGCTTCGGATATGAGGGACTCTGTATGCTTTCGGCCCCATCCCGGTCGGAGCGCGCGGGTCCTTCGGATCCGACAGTCTCGGCCCCGGGTCCGATCCCCACCACGGATCCGAGTGGGAGTCTGATCTCGGATCCGTCAGAGCGGCTCTCCCTCTGTTTTCGCGGTGGTGGAGAGGGTACTGTTGAGTACATCCAGGCCTCCGGTCCTGGCTTCGGCTCCTCCCTGCACTCCCTCTCAGCTGGTCTTGGCTCCCCTCACCCGGCCTTCGGGGCAGCCTGCTTCAGCGCCTCTAGGTGTTCCATTGGAACAAGATATTGCTGGTGAGGACTCCTCGGACAGCCCCCCCGAGGAGGTTCCTCGCAAGTCAAAGTGCAAAAGGAGGCACGTGAACTCCCCTGAAGATACAGACTTGGATGAAGGGGAAGGCTCCCCAAGGTCACCCGCTGAGGATGTCTCCTTTGGAGACATCATGGAAATGCTCAGAATCGGGGGGGGGGGTGGTCAGCCCCCAAGGCTTCCTCCGACAAGTCTGTATTCCTAGAGGCGTTCGATGCAGGGCCATCTACCTCTTGGGTGTCCCCTCCCCCCGACCCCTTGGTGGATCTTATAGCCACTAGGGCTTGGAGGGAGCCAGACACTGTAGAGCCTATTCCCAAGCGCCTGGACAAAATCTTGAGGCCATGTCAGAGAACCCATTGGAGCAAAGGTCCCCCTGTGGATGCCATGTTGGTGGCGGCAGCCACCAAGAGAGAGTTGGCTCAGGAGAGCCCCATGGTTCATCCGCCAAGCAAGGAGTCTCGTGCGATGGACCGCCTTGGGAAGCGGGCCTTCAGTTCAGCGACCTTCTCCTTGAGGGCCATGAACTATATGGCACACGTCATTCAGATGCAGCGGGATCTAATTAAAGAATACGCTGCTTACCCCCCAGGGTCCATGTCGGGAGGGGACAAGCAACTGTACTCCTCCCGAATGTCCACCCTACATTCTATTTCCAACACCTCTATGCGGCTCTTGTCTCACGCCACTGAGGGAGCCGCTAGAGCAGGCGGAGTCTGGCTGGTCATGAGGAGGCAAGCCTGGCTCCGACATTGTGACTTCTCGGAACCCTTTAAGGCGTCATTTGCGAATGCCCCTTTTGATGGTTCTGCTTTGTTTGGCAAAACCGTTCGCGACACCCTTGTCCAGAGTGAGAAAGACGGGAAGACGTCTGCTGTCTGAGTCCGCTTCTCTGCTCCCCAGAGGTCCTTTGCCAAGAACCAAAAGGGTCAGAAGAAGATGCGGTTCCAGAAATCGCATCAATCCCAGTCTACTCCGGACAACCAGTCCTCTCATGGCAGAGGAGGACAGGGAGGACGCCGCCCTAGAGGCAGAGGGGGTCCCAGGAATTTTTGGTCCAGAGAACCTTTCTCTGAGAGGCCCATGCAGAACCCCTGAGGGGTTGCCCGGCTGCTCCACTCTGGAGGCAGTCGGGGGACGTTTTTCGAAGCACCTAGCAATGTGGGAGTCCATAACAATGGATCGCTGGGTGCTTCGGGTTATATCCAGAGGATACCAAATTCCCTTTTTTGTAACCCCCAGAATCAGAAGCCTCCCCGATGTACCACCCAATCAGAGGGAGGCGGCTGCTGCAGAAATTCAGCAGCTCTTACAAAAAAGAGCCGTCCAGCCCGTCCCCCCAGATCAGCACGGATCAGGGTTTTACTCCATGTTCTTTCTGGTGCCAAAAAAGACAGGGGACGTGAGGCCCATCTTGGACCTCTCTCTTGAACCTGGCAGTACCAAAAGTAAAGTTCCGGATGGTCACTCTGCAATCTATCCTCCCACTACTACAGGAGAGCGACTGGATGTGCTCAATAGACCTCAAGGATGCGTGCTATCATATTCTAGTAGGCAGACGCTCCAGGAGGTTTCTTCGCTTTCGGCTGGGAGCCCGCCATTTCCAGTTCAGGGCCCTTCCCTTCGGTCTCACCTCAGCCCCCAGGGTGTTCACCAAGGTCTTGGCAGCGATAGCGGCCCACCTGAGACTCCAGGGAATTCAGATTTTTCCGTACCTGGATGACTGGCTCCTTACTTCTTTGCTCATGCAGGGATTACTTCCTCAATCTGGCTCCACTCTTAGGGTTGACCATCAACATGGCCAAGTCCTCCCTGGCTCCTACACAAGTGTTGGATTTCATAGGGGCGAGGTTGGACTCCAGACTGATGCTTGCCTTCTCTACTCCAGATCGGCTTCAGAACCTGAGGTTGCATGTGCAGGCCATCCTTCAACTTTCAAGCTCCTTCGGCGGAATTGGTCCTGAGGGCTCTGGAGTCCATGGCGGCAGCAATTCCGCAGCTGCCATTGGCCCGGTTGAATATGAAGTCATACAATGGACCCTCCAGGTACAAATGGTCCCTATCTCGCAATCCCCTGTCTCATCCCAACCCCCTAAGCAGGGTTTGCAGAAGGTCGCTCGTGTGGTGGCTCCAGTCGTCCAATCTCCACATGGGACGCCCCTTCTTGCCTCCGCCAGTCGCCACAGTGACCACGGACGCTTCTCGCCTGGGGTGGGGGCACTATTCGGGCAGAACAGTCCAAGGCACGTGGAACAACATAGAGACCCCTTTGCATATCAACGTCCTGGAGATGAGGGCGGTGCTTTTGACGTTGCAAGCACTTCACAACCCTCTTCCAGTGGGGATGATTGCAGTTCAGATGGACAACATGTCAGTCGTCTGGTACATCAACAAACGGGGGAACCAGGTCTTACCCACTCTGCCGCAAGGCCATAAGAGTGTGGGAATGGGCGATATCCACCAACCGCTTTCTCATCGCAACGCACATTCCGGGACGGTCCAACATATTAGCGGACAGGCTCAGTCTTACTATCCTGACTCCTTACGAGTGGTCTCTCAATCCTCTAGTAGCAGAGCAAATATTTGCCTGATGGGGGCGACCTTGTTGCGATCTTTTTGCCTCTCACTCAAATACCAAATGCAACAATTACTTTGCTCTGATCCCCCCCCTCCGGGGGAGTCTCAGAGAGACTCTCTAGTTCATGCTTGGCCTCCCGGTCTGCTTTATGCTTACCCGCCTCTGCCCCTGATGTTGAAACTATTGCAAAAAACCAGTCAGTTTGGGAGGAAGATGATCCTCATTGCCCCATTCTGGCCTCGTCAGACGTGGTTCCCTTACCTATGGTCTCACCTGATTCATCCGCCCTGGATGTTGGATCCCCTTCCGGATCTCATCTCACACCCCCTGGGTCTTCCGACTCCGAACCTGGCCAACCTAAAGCTGACTGCTTGGTTGCTCCAGTTCCACTCTTGATAAGGACTCCCGGAATTTCATCACCAGTCAAAGCCAGCCTTGTAGCAGCTCACAAGCCCTCCACCAGAAGGGTCTATCGGAGTAAATGGAAACGTTTTTCCATCTGAGCAGAGCACCGTCATTTAGATCCTTTTACGGCGCCGGTAGCGTCGGTTCTAGATTTTCTAACTTCTCTCTTTCACCAGGGGGCTAGTTCTTCCACGGTCAAGGTACAACTTGCTGCAATTTCACACTATCATGTAGGGTACCTTAAGGGTACCTTCCTTCTCAGGCCCCCGGTCAAGGAGGTGGTACCCCCATGGGATTTATCCCTAGTCTTACAGGCCTTGACTAGCCCCCCTTTCGAGCCGGCGGCCACTGTTGATCTTAAATACCTCTCTTGGAAAACGGCTTTTTTGGTGGCCATAACTTCAGCCAAGAGGGTTTCGGAACTCCAGGCTCTCTGTGTCAAACCACCATATTTGGTCTTCCACCCAGACAGAGTTCAGCTCGGGATCAATCCGTCTTTTCTACCCAAGGTATTGTCGGAAGCTAACCTTAATCAATCTATTAATCTTCCAGTATTCTTCCCCAATTATCAAAACAAAGGGGAGTATAAGCTGCACTCTTTAGACGTGCACAAACAACTACGTTTTTATACTCTTCGAACTACTGGTCATAGGCAATCCGATCAGTTGTTTGTCTCCTTTGCCAAAAACAACTTCGGCAAGTCTGTTTCTAAGGTTACCCTCTCCTGATGGATATCTAGTTGTATTCTTTTAGCATATCAGAGCTCTGGAAGGCCTGCACCTCAGGGAGTCCGTGCTCATTCTACGAGGGCTATTGCTACATCGGCTGCTTTCAAGGCTAGAGTTTCTCTGGATGACATTTGTTCCGCAGCGACTTGGGCTTCATCTCATACCTTTATAAGCCACTACAAAGTAGATATAGTCTCCCGAGGTAGGGCGTCTTTTGGCTCTGCAGTGCTCCGGAATATCCTTCCATGAAGTCCACCCAAGATTTAGGTAGCTGGGGACTCTGTCCCAAAGGTTGCTGACAAATGAAGTCCTACTTCATATTTAGAAGTTATGTACTCACCGTAACGTTCCATCTGAGTAGGTGTCTTCATTTGTCTGCAATCATCCCCCCCCCTTCCCCCTGACCAAAATGATCCTACTTGGGGTTCTTTAGATTAGTTCCCTCTGGGACACAGTATTAGCTGTGCTATGGGGCAAACTTGATCTGAGGTCAGTCAGGGTTGGCAGGGGATTATGGGTAAAGGGAGGAGCTAGGAGCTCGGATCTATGCTGTGATAGAAGTTGCCAGCTCGGATCAGAGATCAGATCCGTATCCCAAAGGTTGCAGACAAATGAAGATACCTACTCAGATGGAACGTTATGGTGAGTACATAACTTCTAATTTTCACAAGTCCAATCAACTTTTTGTTTCCTTTTCTAAACCCTTCGTGGGGAAAATCCATCTCTAAGGTTACTATTGCTCAATGGATTTTTGAGTGTACTTTGTTGGCCTCTCGAGCCAAAGGTTTATCTCCACCAGGGTATGTCCGGGTGCATTCCACCAGGTCTGTTGCTACTTCTGCGGCCTTTTGGTCCAGGGTTTCCTTAGATTATATCTGCTCCGCAGCTTTCTGGGCGTCATCACACACATTTATCTCCAATTACAAATTGGACCTTCTTTCCAGGAGCAGGGCATCCTTTGGCTCAGCCGTGCTCTGGAACATCCTTCCACGAGGACCTCCCAGGGTTCTTTGGTACCTGGGGACTCTGTCCCACAGGTTGAAGACCAAATGAAAACAACAACTTCAGATAAAGTTATTTACTCACCATAACGTTTCATCTGAGTTGCTTTTCATTTGTATTCAACTGTTCCTCCTTCCTTCCCCCTGCCTCGTGTGGGCTGTGTAGTATACTGGATAGAAGAGGCATAGCCCCTGTATTGTGGCTAGTTTCTTTCTTGATAAGTTTTGTGATGATGCCAGATTTATAGGCATATGGTCTAGGTTGGGGTGCTGCTGTTCTGCAACAACCTCTATCTTAGGGGGGGGGGGAGGAGGAGGAACACAGGGGCTTTATGGGTAGGGGAGGAGCAAGGAGCTTGGATGTGATGCTGGAGTATGCGACTGAGTTGGATCTGGGTCCCCACAGGTTGAAGACAAATGAAAAGCAGCAACTCTGATGAAACGTTATGGTGAGTACATAATTAATTTTTTTCCCTTCTTTTGGAAGGATCAGCTTATTCCACTTAGCTCTTGCCCTCTCCTTTTAAAATTTCATAAACTCTGTTAACTGCTGTGCACAGCTTTTCCACTGGTTGAGAGAAATATGCTAGACTCCTATTTAAAACTAAAAGGAACAATGATAAGTTGTCCATCTCGCCTTCATTCTTGCTGGATGGGTTCGGAGCCGATCCTCGGCTCCGACTCGGCCAATACTAAAGCTCGAGAGCTAATTCCACCGGCTCGAGGCTCCCCTATATCCCACAATGCTAGGCGGTAATTACCCAGATCTCGTTTGCCGCTATAGCTGACTAGGTGCTTTTCTACCGGCTCAGGCAGGTTAGTCAGACTTTTTACCATGATGGGTATTTCTTAACCCCCTATTGTTTCATACCTTAACCTTTTTAGTTTAATATTTAGATAAATCGACCCCTGTTTTTTGGGTCTATATTCCCTTCCTTTTCTTCCCTTAACTCGTAGGCCTTCGGCCCCTTCCCTTCCCCCAGTCCTTTAGTGTGACTAAATTAGTAGTTTTTGGTTAAGGGCTTGTATGTGTGTGTGTGGCTTTGTGTTAGCCTTAATAATTTGATAATTTTCTTCGGTAGAGGGTGTGTCTGTAGTGTGTTTGTGTGTTGTCAGGCACTCCTTTCACTATGTCAAAAGACGCTAAGGTCTCAGGCTTCAAGAAGTGTGACTCGTGCTGTCAGAAAATGTCTCTGACAGACTGTCACACTTCTTGTGTGTATTGCCTGGGACCTTTGCACCTGCAGGACTCTTGTGCTGTTTGTCATGGTTTTAGCCCTAGAGTCCTGCAGGAACGCAAGAATAAATTAATCTTGCGGGGCTTATTAAAGCCTGAAGTCCCTCCCGACTCAGTCTGTGTCGGGGAAGCCTTCTAAAACTTCCAAACAGTCGGCTCCGATTTCTGAGTCGACTGCTGGAAAGGTTAAGTCGGCTTCGACATCGGTTCCGGCTGGAGCCGATGTTTCCAAGCCTCATACGGTTACCTCTGCTCCGGCTGGAGCCGAGGCTGATAAAACTCCCATGGCTCCGATACTCTTATTGGAGCCACAGTCTAGGAAGAGATCTAGATCCCCCTCTATTGGCTCCGTGCATTCGGCTCCAGGATCCCCTCTTCTTTCTGAACGGAGCCATAAAGCTCATTCCTCACGGTCTTCCAGGTTATCTGACCACGATTTGCAAAGGGTAGTGAGTAGACTTCTCAAGTCCGAGACACTGGCCCAAATGCTGCATAGCCCGACTCAGCAGTCTGTGGCTATTTCCGTTCCCCAATGCCATTCCTCCTCCGACTCCTTTGAGTTCGGAGCCAGGGCTTGTCGGAGCCATGACTGTCGGTGTGTCAGATCAGATACCTTCCATTTCAGCTCCGTAGTCTGCTCCGATCTCCTCCTTGGAGGGATCTCGGCGCCGAGCTTCCCTCGTCTGCTCAGAGGGGACGAGTGGCATCGGACCCTTGTCCGACCCCGCTCTCCCTCTCGGGGCTTCGGCGCTGGTGAGTTCGGTTCAGACATAGGCTTCGGAGCCGTCCCTGTCGGTGCCGGGGGAGGTCCTTGTCTCTTCGAAGCGGGGGCCTCTGGCCTTGCCTGACAGGGGTGCCTTCGAGATCATGCGGAGCGTGCTAGAACCAGGTTCTGCCCCACAGTCGGCTCCTTCAGCCCCCCCCATCTACAGTGCCTGCGGTGATTTCTACTCACCCCCTTGCCTTGGACCGCAGAGAGCCAACTCCTCAAGTTTCCCCATTGAGAATTTCCTCCTCTGAACTCCTGTGCGTAACTCGCCTGTCTCCGAACTCCTGTGCGTAACTCGCCTGTCTCTTCCGAGGCCTCTCCTGACCCGGTAGGAGATCCCTCTAGGAAGAGGCAGTGCAAGAGGAAGCACATTGACTCCCCTGAGTCTATCACCTCTGACACTGACTTAGAGGAATCTGAAGGTTCTCCTCGATCCCCCTCTGAGGATGTCTCCTTTGCTGACATCCTTGAGATCCTCAAACAGAGGGGGAACTGGCCAGCCCTTAACCCTTCGGAGGATGAGTCGGTATATTTTGAGGCGTTTGGCTCTCGCCCTTCTACCTCCTGGGTGTCCCCTCCCTTTGACCCCCTTATGGAAGTGGTGGCAAGGAAGGCTTGGACGGCTCCTGATTCAGTGGAACCCACCCCGAGGAGACCATCTAAATTTATTACTGCCTCTAGAGATAGATTTTTTATCCAAAGGTGTCCTTGTTGATGCCATGGTGGTGGCTGCGGCCACTAAGAAGGAGTTAGCCAATCCTTCGGTTCCTGTCCATCCTCCTAATAAGGAATCTAGGACCATGGACAGGTACGGCAAGCGGATGTTCTCATCAGCGACCTTTTCCATGCGTTTGCTGAAATACTTATGCCACTTCACTCGTCTCCAGAGAGATTTACTCAAGGATATGGGTGAACTGATAAAGGATCCTACAGCTGAGGGGTTCAAAGACGCAATGAACTCCCAGTAGGCATCCCTGAATTCCATCGTTAACTCCTCCATGCGGCTGGTCTCATATGCTGCAGATGGGGCGAGTAAAGCTGCAGGCACAGGTGTTGCCTTACGACATCACGCCTGGACGCGGCTATGCAACTTTGCGGACCCTTTCAAGGCATCCTTCACCAATTCTCCCTTTGATGGATCATCCTTGTTTGGTCCACAGGTGAAGGATACATTGACCAGGTGCGATGTAGAAGGTAAGACTCTCTCTGCCGTAGGAGTCCGTTTTTCTACCCCTTCTAGACCCTATCCCAAAGGTCAGAGGGGGGGGGGGGAAGATGTGGTTCCGCAAACAATCCCAGGGAGTCTCATCTGACGCACAAAGTCGATTCCCCTCTAGAGGCAGAGGGGGGGAATAATAGACGCCGCCCTAGAGGCAGAAGGAGGTCCGCAAAACCAGGGTAGCAGAGAAATGTTCTCTGACAAACCCTTTCAGCATTCCTTAAGGGCTGCCCGACTGTCCACCTTCGGAGGCAGTCTGGGGAAGGTTATCCCTGTACCCAAAAGCCTGGCTTTCCCTTTCTCAAGACAAATGGGTACAGTCGATCATATCCGAGGGTTACAGAATTCCCTTTATTCACATCCCATCCCAACCCAAAAGATCCCTTCCAGACGTTCCACCCGGTCTAAGGGAACAAGCAGCATTAGAAATCTCAAAGCTGCTATCAAAAAGAGCTATCCAATCAGTCCCAGCAGACCAGCAAGGATCCGGAATCTACTCCAAATTCTTTTTGGTACCAAAAAAAACAGGGGACTGGAGACCCATACTGGATCTCAGCTACTTAAACAAGTATGTCCGGAAAACAAAATTCCGGATGGTCACGCTACAGTCCATTCTACCCTTCTTGGGTCAGGACAATTGGATGTGCTCGATAGATCTTCAGGACGCGTACTACCACATCAAGATGAACAGACGCTCCAGGAGATATCTCCGCTTCAGGCTGGGAGCCAGTCCCTACCAGTTCAGGGCCCTGCCCTTTGGTCTCATTACAGCCCCCAGTGTTTACCAAATGCATGGCAGTGGTCGCGGCTCACTTGAGACGTCAAGGATTCCAGGTGTTTCCATATTTAGACGACTGGCTCCTTACCGCCACCACCAGACATCAGCTTCTTCTATCCAGGGACTTCACCATCCAATCTTGCCAAGCTCTAGGCATTTTGATAAATTTCGAAAAATCTGCCTTGTCGCCTTGTCAATCTATTACCTTTATAGGCGCCACCTTAGACACACTCAATCTTTCAGCCAGACTCACAGAGCAGAGAGCATCAGACATTCGAAAACAGGTTTCCCTTCTCTTACAATGCAACAAAGTCAAAGCCAGACTAGTTTTGAAGGTGTTAGGACTCATGGCAGCAGCTATTCCCCTTCTCCCCTTAGCTCGCTTTCACATGAGGATCTTCCAAGGGATGCTGTTAACTCAATGGTCCTTTCAACAGCTCCCGATGTCCCATACCATATTGATAACTCAATCATGCAAGAATCAACTGTCTTGGTGGATCACATCACCTCAACTTCTCCGAGGAAGACCCTTCACCCCCCCCCCAGTCGCCACGTTGACAACAGACGCCTCCCTGATCGGGTGGGGGGGGGGGCATTATCAGGGCAGGACAGTCCAAGGCACGTGGCAACCTTTCGAGTACCACTTGCACATAAACATATTAGAGATGAGAGCAGTGCTTTTAGCGTTGCAAGCCCTTCACGACTCTCTTCCCACTGGGACTATTGCAATTCAGACGGACAACATGTCCGTAGTGTGGTACATCAACAAAGAAGGCGGAACCAGATCATACCCTTTATGTCGAGAGGCACTCAGACTTTGGGAATGGGTGATCTCTTCTCAGCGTTTTCTGATAGCAACGCACATTCCCGGGAAATCCAACGTTATTGCAGACAAGTTGAGCAGGGTAATTCTCATGCCCCACGAGTGGTCTCTAAAGAAATCAGTTCTAGAAGAAATATATGGGGCCAGCCTTGCTGCTATCTTTTTGCTACTCCCCAAAACAGCAAGTGTCACGACTTCTTCACTCTCTTCCCGTTACCAGGCCATCCCACCAGAGACGCTCTAGTCCACGATTGGCCCCGAGGACTTCTATATGCCTTTCCCCCCCTTTCCACTGATATCTCAACTAATTCAGAAAGCCATCGCTTTGCGAGTGACAATGGTTTCCGTTTCTTCATCGTTACCTTTTGAAGCAGCCTTGGCATCTGGACCCAGTACCAGATCTGATAACCCACCAATCGGGTCAGCTGCACCAATCTCTGCTTTCTCTAAACCTCACAGCGTGGTTTCTCCGATTCCAACCTTAGCCAGGCTTCCCTCAATATCTCGCTCTGTCCGAGATATCTTGATAGCCTCTCATAAATCTTCTACCCGGAAGATTTATAGTAGCAAATGGAAACGCTTCTCTTTTTGGGCAACATCAAAAAACATAGATCCTTTTACTGCACCTATCCAGTCTATTCCAGATTTTCTAGCAGAACTCTTTCATTTAGGATCATCTGCATCTACCATTAGAGTTCAATTGGCTGCCATATCTAATTTTCATGTTGGTGTCTCGGAGTCTAGCATCATGGCTCACAAACTCTGTAAAGCCTTTTTAAGGGGCGTATTTCTTCTCAAACCTCCAATCAAAGATCCCCCGCCTCAATGGGATTTGAACTTGGTTCTGGCATCCTTAATCCTTCCCCCCTTCGAACCAGCGGCTTCATGTTCTCTGAAGTTGCTTTCTTGGAAGACACTTTTTCTGGTAGCTATAACTTCAGCGAGAAGGGTATCTCAACTCCATGCTCTGTGCAGTCGTCCTCCTTACTTAGTGTTTCACAAAGATAGGGTATCCCTCCGTACTAATCCATCCTTTTTGCCCAAAGTTTCCTCTCAAGTAAACCTAAACCAAATTATTGATCTCCCCATCTTTTTCCCCAATTATTCAAACAGGTCGGAACAAAAGCTACATTTTTTGGATGTTCATCGCCAACTTAGATATTACTTAGATAGGACTAAACCATTCAGGAAATCTAATCAATTGTTTCTGTCATATGCGGAAGGAAAATTGGGCCTTCCTGTTACTGAAGTATCCCTCTCTAGATGGCTCACCTCTACAATTACCTTCATCTATGAGATAAGACATCAAAAACTACCCTCAAGACCTAGAGCTCATTCAACTAGGGCATTAGCTACATCCGTAGCTTTTCAGGATAGGCTGCCAATAGATTCCATTTGTGCAGCAGCCACCTGGGTTTCTCCTCATACATTCATTTCACATTACAAATTGGACATTGCTTCCAGAAGCTATGCCAATTTTAGTTCCACTGTTCTCAAGAGTCTGTTCCGATAGGCCACCTGGGATAAGGTGCTAGGGATGCGGTCCCATCCAGCAAGAATGAAGGTGAGATGGACAACTTAACATTAAGAAGTTATGTACCTACCATAACGTTCCATGTTAGTTGTCTTCTCGCCTTCTTTCTTGTGTCCCACCCTCCTTCCCCCAAGCCTGGACAGGCCGACAGGAATTCAGTTTGTGTTCTTCCTCTGGAAGCCGTCATTCACACACGTTCTTCCACCTCCTTTTCTCCTTTCTTAGGTCTGCGATACCTTTCATGCAGGTTGTTTTGAGGTGGGTTTCCCTACTCCATTCTATGGAGACTAGGGTTGCTTGGTATAGCTATCAAACGAGATCTGAGTAGTTATCGCCTAGCATTTTGGGATATAGGGGAGCCTCGAGCCGGTGGAATTAGCTCTCGAGCTTTAGTATTGGCCGAGTCGGAGCCGAGGATCGGCTCCGAACCCATCCAGCAAGAAAGAAGGCGAGAAGAAGACTACTAACATGGAGCGTTACGGTAGGTACATAACTTATTTTTATTGCTTGTATTTTACTATGCATATCCATGAACAGTAGATGTTATGTAGTCCAATCTCGCCTACATTCTTACCCGTGGGTTCGGAGCCGAATGTAGTCTCCGACTCTGCCAACTTTTTTAGCTGAAAGTCTTTCTATTGACTGGGCTAAGATGGTATCCCATGCTGCACTGCTCCCTATCCCCAGATCTCGTTTGCCGCTCGT
Organism: Protopterus annectens; assembly: GCF_019279795.1. Classification (NCBI taxonomy): domain Eukaryota; kingdom Metazoa; phylum Chordata; order Ceratodontiformes; family Protopteridae; genus Protopterus; species Protopterus annectens. Next base: position 741,201,055 of record NC_056739.1, read on the forward strand.
GTAGCTCGGACGTGGTCTTGCTCTTGGCTGTGGCTAAGTACCCTTTTTCTTCCTTATCAGAGAAATTTGCTGCAAACAAAAAGCTATTTTAATAGCTATTGTGTGTTCTTGTCTTGTGAAAAATTGTTTTGGATCGTTTTTTCTTTGTATCCCCCTAGCTGTTTCCAGCAGGCTAGGTGCGTTTTCAGTTAGAGGACCTAGTCTGTCCCCTTGCTTTCCTTGTGTCAGTAAAGTTTACCGGGACTATAAACCGTTTAAATTAGAGGTATTAGTCCTTTCTCCCTTGTGTTCGTCTAAGGATCATTTAACTTGGAGATCTTGTGGGTTTTGTTTGTTGTAGGTTTTTCCCGCCTTGTGACTGACCGTTGGTTCTTTTATTCAGTGTTTGATTGTCTTGGTGCTTTATTATTGTTTAACTATGTCCAAAGATACTAAGGAGCACAAGCCCTCAGGCTTCAAGAAGTGCTCTAGGTGCAGTTATAAAATGTCAATTACCAATGGACACACTGTGTATATTGTCTAGGAGCGATTCATCTCCAGGAGTCGTGCAGCTTCTGTCATGCCTTTAGTCCACGAGTTCTTCAGGAAAGGAAGAATAAATTGATTTTGAAGGGACTTCTGAAACCCTCTGAGGAGGGTCTGGAGAGTGCTTCCAGCTCCAAGGCTAAATCCTCTGAATCGAAAGAGATCTCCAGCTCCATCAGTCTCCTTAGAGCCACCGGAGAAAATAGCAAAGTCTGCTTAGACATCCTCAGCTCCACTGTCCTCGGGGCAACAGGAATTGTCAGTTGTTATGGAACCTGCTTTTGCTCCAATTTTCTTGGAACCTGTTCGGAGCCGATCGCCTAGCATTAGGCCAGTATCCCCTCCTCGCAGGTCCCCTTCGGAGAGGTCTCTAGCTCCTTCTCTATCCTCTAAATCTTCCAGGACCTTATCAGATGTGGACGTCGATAGAGTGGTGCAGAGACTTTCAGTCACCGGTTCTGGCAAAATTGTTCTCTGCTCCGACCCAGTCGGCTCCGGAGCCGGTCCCTCAAACTGCTTCGATACTTCCTCCTCCAAGCACACCTCAGCTTTCGGAGCCGGAGTGCTCGGCTCCGTGTAATGTCCGTAGGTCGGTTCCGACAGCCCCTCCTGGCTTATTGGTGCCAATGTCGGCTCTGACCCCGTCGGCGCCGTCCACGGGGTTTAGGACTCAGGATTCTTCAGTCGGACCCGAGGGAGAGGCTTCGGGACACCTCTCTGCTCCTAGTCTCCCTCTCGGTGCGGGGAAGTTTGACTCCTGTCGTGGCTTTGGAGGCTGGTCATTCTTCAGACTCTGGGGGGGGGGGCAGCCTTAGAGGCCATGCGGAGCACGCTGGCCAGGTCATCAGCGGCATCATGCGGGTTGGTCATTCTGTCCCCTGCTACACTGGTGCAAGTCTCTGCCATCTATCTCTAGACAGCTGCGCCCCAAGGCCTCAGGGTACCCCCATGAGTGGTCCCCACTTTTCCGAGGGCCCCTCAGAGTTTTTGCCTGAAGAGCCACCCAGAAAGAAGACGTGCAAGAGGAAGCACATAGATTCCCAGGATGAGTCTCTCACATCAGACTCCGACCTTGAGGAATCTGAGGGGTCCCCCAAGGCATCCTCTGAGGATGTTTTTCTCTGACATCCTAGAGATTTTGAAACAAAGGGGTGACTGGCCATCCAAAGCCCCCTCTGAGGAGGAGTCTGTCTTCCTGAAGGCCTTTGGTGCTCAGCCCTCCGCCTCCTGGGTATCTCCATCCTTCGAGCTTCTGGATTTGGTTTGTCGAAGGTTGTGGGATACCCCTGACTCTGTGGAACCAGTCCCCGGGAGACCCAATAAATTTTTGTCTGCTCCTCCTAAGGAATTTCTGTCCAAGGGTGTCCTTGTGGATGCCATGGTGGTGGCAGCTGCCACTCAGAAGGAATTAGCCGAGACTTCTTCCACCATCCATCCCCCTAACAAGGAGTCTAGGACCATGGACCGGTATGGGAAGCGTACCTTTTCTTCAGTGACCTTTACCCTATGGTCACTGAATTATTTATCACACTTTACACGACTCCAGAGAGATCTCTTCTGGGAGCTGGGAGATGCCCTCACTGGTAACGTTTCTGAGGCGGTGGCCCAGACTGTCAACGCTCAGATGTCTACCCTTGATTCCATTGCAAACTCCTCCATGAGGCTAATCTCGTATGCAGCTGAAGGAGCGAGTAGGGCAGCAAGTTCGGGAGTTGCTTTTAGGAGGCAGGCCTGGCTGCTCCTTTGTCATTTTGCGGAGGCCTTCAAGTCTTCATTCACCGATGCCCCCTTTGATGGTTCCTCTTTGTTCGGAACCAAGGTGAAAGACACTCTCACCAGGTGCAAGCAGTAGGGAAAAGCTCTGTCTGCCGTAGGAGTCTATTTTACCCTTTCCTCTAGGCCTTATCCCAAGGCTCAGAGAGGTGGCAAAATGTGGTTCAAGAAATCAGAGTTTTTTTCCCCAGTGCAGAAGGTGAGTCCCCCTCCAGAGGCAGGGGAGGGGGTGGTTATTTAGGGAGACACCACCCTAGGGGTAGAGGAGGCCCCCACAATTCAGGAGACCGATTCCTTTCGTGGTTCTCCCTGCCTCCGCTCCTGATGGGAGGCCCAACTGTGCGTTTCCGGAGCCAGTAGGGGGTTGAATCTCGTTGTACCCGGAGGCCTGGCAAGACATCACCCAGGACCAATGGGTTCTACGAATAATTTCCAAAGAGGATATTTCATTCCCTTTTTGGCAAATCCCCCTCCAATCAAGAAAATCCCGGATGTTCCACCCAGTCAAAGGGATTACGCAGCTTCAGAAGTTTCAAAGCTGCTAGAAAAAGGGGCCATCCAACATGTCCCCTCAGACCAGATCGGATTAGGGACTTAATCTAGATTTTTTTTGGTGCCGAAAAGGACGGGACCGGAGACCCATATTGGATCTCAGCCGATTGAACACCCACGTGCAAAAGTCCAAGTTCCGAATGGTCACATTGCAGTCTATTCTCCCATTGTTGGGAAAAGAAGTGTGGATGTGTTCCATTGACCTCAAGGATGCTTACTACCACATAAAGATGGACAGGGCATCCAGAAGTCACCTTCACTTCTGGCTGGGAGCCAGTCATTTTCAGTTTCGAGCCCTGCCCTTTGGTCTTACCACAGCCCCCAGGGTGTTTACCAAGTGCATGGCAGTGGTGACTGCTCACTTGAGACATCAGGGATTCCAAGTGTTTCCGTATCTGGACGACTGGCTCCTTACTGCCACCACCAGGCATCTACTACTACTTCAGACCAGGGACGCTACTATCAACCTATGTCAACAGTTGGGCATCACATTGAACTGGGAAAAATCTGCCTTGTTGCCCTCACAGCGTGTCACTGTTATAGGCGCCGAACTAGACACCGTCCTCATGCTGGCATTTCTACCACAGAAAAGAATCAGAGTCCTACAACAACAAGTTCACGTCTTGCTCCCTCTGAGAAGAGAGAAGGCAAGGTGGGTCCTCCAACTGTTAGAAACGATGGCCGCTACGATTATGTTAGTCCCTCTGGCAAGGTTATATATGAGGTTCCTTCAGTGGCTTCTCTTTGCCCAGTGGTCTCAAACGTCTTCCACTTTCTCACCCTATTCTACTCAGACAGGTGCAAACAAGATCTCAGTTGGTCGCTTTGCACCGACAACCTGAATGCAGGAAAGCCCTTCGTTCTTGTATCCCTGATTGCCACGGTGACCACGGATGCCTCCCTAATGGGGGGGGGGGGGCATTATCTAGGCAGAGCAGTCCAAGGCACGTGGCAAGAGCACGAGATGCATCTGCATATCAATGTCCTGGAGATGAGAGCTGTGCTTCTAGCGTTGCAAGCACTTCAGTGTGACTTCAGTGTGTTCTTCCTCTCAGGACTATTGCAATCCACTCAGACAATGTCAGTGGTGTGGTATCTGAACAAGCAGGGAGGAACCAAGTCTTACCCACTTTGCAGAGTGGCAACGCACATTCCGGGGAAGTCCAATGTGATCGCAGACAGGCTAAGCAGAGCTTTCTGATGCCTTACGAGTGGTCCCTGAACTGTCAAGTTGCCGAACAGATCTTCTGCAGGTGGGGTCAGCCTTGCTGCAACCTTTTTGCCAGCTCCCTCAATGCCAAATGCAGCAGCTACTTCATGTCGATTCCCCCTCAGGGGGAGTCACCCAGGGACACTCTAATCCACGATTGGCCATGCGGTCTACTATATGCCTTCCCTCCGGTTCCCTTGCAGTCAAAGGTTATTCAGAAAGCACAATCCGTGGGAAGCATATTGATTCGGATTGCCCCACACTGGCCTCATCAAATTTGGTTCCCCTTTCTCCATCCCTGTCTCATGGATGCTCCTTGGATTCTGTACCCACAACCAGACTTGACGCATGTCAGGGCAGCTCCATTCCTCTCTTTGGACCCTCCGGTTGACAGTCTGGCTACTCCACTTCCGTCATTAGTTAGGCTTCATCATTTTTCGCTGGAGATGGTTCATATTTTATCTTCCTCTCATAAGCCCTCGACCAGGAAGATTTATTTCAGCAAATGGAAGAGGTTTTCAATCTGGGCGCATACCAAAAGGATTGACCCTTACACAGCTCCAATTTCATCTATATTGGAGTTCTTGTCTGTGCTCTCTAACCAGGGTTCAGCTACCGCAACCATTAAAGTCCAGTTGGCGGCGATTTCTACCTTTCATGTTGCAGGTGAGCCTAGCCTGATGGCAGATAGACTCTGTAAGGCTTTCCTGAAGGTCACTTTGTTACATCGTCCTCTGGTATCGGAACCTGTTATGCCTTGGGACTTGAACTTTGATCTGAAGTAGTTACTTCATTTGCTCTGCAACCTGTGGGTATCGGATCCGATCTCTGATCCGAGCCGGCAGCTTTCCAAGCTACAAGATCAGAGCTCCTAGTTCCTCCCCCTACCCATAATCCCCTGCTATGTGCTACATTACCTCAGATTGTTTTTTTTGCCGTGGCTGAAGCAGCTACGTTTGAAGAGCTCCTTGGCTTTTAGTGAGATTGACCTTTTTTTTTGTTAAAAAAAAAAAAAAAAAAAAAAAAAAAAAATCTTTTCTAGTTGAGTGTGTGTAGTTCCTGGGGTTAGTTAGCTTAGTGTAGTTTAGTTAGATACCTTTATTTTCCCCTTCTAACTAGTTTCTTGTAGTTCCCGCTTTTCACCCTCCCCCCACTTAGTGTTTGGGTGTGTTCTTGGTGTGAGTGGTGTTATGGCTGAAGGGCCTAAGGCAGTGTTCTCAAAATGTACTGAGTGTGGCCATAAGCTTTCGCCGGCGGATGGCCACACTCAGTGTGTTTTATGCTTGGGGGCGGCCCACTTGTCATCGGCCTGCACAATCTGTGCGGCCTTTAATCCCTGAGCTCTCAGGGACAGGAAGAACAAGCTGATCCTGGCGGGCTTGTTGCCACCGGAATCGGCTTCTTCTTCCTTCCCCTCTCAGGCACAGGCTGTCTCGGCAGTCCTCGCGCCTTCTGTGCCCCGTACTAAACCTGGGAATCAATCTCCCTCTTTGGTTGTGAGTTCGGGGGACTCGGGTACCTCCACTACGGTGGAGAAAAGACATAAAGACAAGGGACACACAAGTCCCACAAAAGGCGGGCTGAGACTCAACCCTCAGCTTCGCTGTCTAAACTGGCTAGGTCTCCCTCGAGGGTCTCCGAATCCTCTCCCTCTCGGCTCCGTTCGCCTAGTTTTTCACCATATCTGGAGGAGGAGTATCGGTCTCCCTCGAGGTCATCGAGGCGGCCCTCTCGGCCTGCTTCGACGACTTCTTCAAGATCAACTAGAAGCCTCACTGAAGTGGATATGGATCGGATGATGCGCAGAGTCATCCAGACCCAGATGCAGATGGGGGTGCTCTTGCCCCTGGGAGGCGCCCCATGTTTGCTCTGATTACTCCTTCTCCAACCTGTTTTCGGGTCTTGGAGTCATCGGATCCGGGCCCTTTCGGAACCGGTGATTCGTCGGCACCGATAGCTCCTGTTGCTTCGCCGACTGTGCCTTCGAGTCTGTCGGATCCGAGCTCTCGGGGCCGAGGGCTGAGCATCGGATCTGGGGGAGCTGGTGTGTCTTTGGCTCCGTTGGGTTTGGAGCACACCTCTCTCTCGGCTCAGACCCCGATCCCTACCTCGGAGCCGAGGAGGTTGCTCTCGGAGCCTGGCGACTGTAGCTCTCCTTCGGCTTTTGAGGTTGTGGAGAGGGTACTGTCGAGGACCTCCAGGTCCCCGGTTCAGGCGTTTGATCCTCCCGTACCCCCGCTGCATGTGGGTCTATCCTCCATCATCCGACCATCGGGACAGCCTGCTCAAGCCCTCCAGTTGGGAAGGACCCAGTTGACGAGCCCTCTTCGGACAGTCCCACTGAGGAGGTCCCTCGTAAATGTCAGTGCAAGAGGAGGCACCTGGACTCCCCCGAGTCCGTTACAACCGACACGGATTTAGATGAAGGGGAAGGTTCCCCAAGGTCACCTCCCCCCGAAGATGTCTCCTTCGGAGACATCATGGAAATGTTGCGTATTAGAGGGGGGTGGTCTTGCCAAAAACCTTCCGCGGATGAATCCGTGTTCCTGGATGCGTTTGAGGCAGGCCCTTCTACCTCCTGGGTGTCCCCTCCAGCTGAGCCCCTGGTATACCTAATTACTACCAGCGCGTGGAAGGAGCCCGACACCGTGGAACCTATCCTGAAGCGACCCGACAAGATCCTTAGCCCCCCAGTGGATAGACAGTCTTGGGCCAAGGGAACCCCCGTGGATGCTATGTTGGTGGCGGCTGCCACCGAGAGAACTCGCGCAGGAGAGTTCTTTGGTTCACCTGCCAGATAAGGAATCTTGGGCGCTGGACCGCATTGGGAAGCGGATGTTTAGTTCAGCGACCTTTTCTATAAGGGCGCTGAACTATATGGCACATACCATTAGACTGCAACGAGACTTAATTAAGGAATACGCTGCAGCCCTCCCGGAGTCCATGTCGGTCGAGGACAAGAAAGTTTTCTCGACTCGTATGGCCACTCTGAAATCCATCTCTAACACGTCCATGCGTCTACTCTCCCATGCCACGGAGGGAGCTGCTAGTGCCTGCGGAGCCGGGGTCGTCTTACGATGTCACTCCTGGCTCCGTCTTTGCGATTTCGCGGATCCCTTCAAGGCGTCCTTCGCGAATGCACCCTTTGACGGATCTTCGCTCTTCGGCAAGACCGTTTGCGAGACGCTGGTCCAAAGCGAGAAGGATGGGAAGACGCTGTCTGCCATCGGTGTCCGCTTCTCTAATCCCCAACTATCCTTTTCTAGGAATCAGAGGGGGCAAAAGAAGCTGTGGTTCCGTAAGTCCCAGCAATCCCATCCAGCTTCGGACCCCTCGTCCTCTAGAGGCAGAGGAGGACAAGGTGGATGCCGGCCCAGAGGCAGAGGGGGACCGTGTAACTTTGGGTCTAGGGAACCCTTCCCGGATAGACCCGTGCAGCAGCCCTGAGGGCTTACCCAGCTGACCCTCTCTGGAGGCAGTCGGGGGGGGGGGGCGGTTGTCAGAGCACCTGTCAAACTGGGAGTCCATTACGACAGATCGATGGGTGCTCCGCATCATATCCAGAGGTTATACCATCTCCTTCATAAACCACCCTCCCTCGACCAGACGCCTCCCTGATGTTCCACCCGATCGAAGGGAGGCAGCAGCTTCAGAGGTCCTGAAGTTGCTAGAAAAAGAGCCATCCAGCCCGTCCCCCCAGACCAGTCCGGACTGGGTTATTACTCCAGGTTCTTTTTAGTGCCAAAAAAGACGGGGGACCTAAGACCCATTCTAGCACTTTGAACCTGTTCATTCCCAAAGAAAAATTTCGGGTGGTCACCCTCCAATTGATTCTCCCCCTTCTGCGGCAGAACGACTGGATGTGCTCTATAGACCTCAAGGGTGCGTACTACCACATTTTGATGGACAGACGATCCAGAAGGTTTCTCCACTTCCGGCTGGGAGCCAGTCATTACCAGTTCAGGGTTTTGCGTTCGGCCTCACCTCAGCCCCCAGGGTGTTCACCAAGGTTATGGCAGTGGTTGCAGCCCACCTGAGACTTCAGGGCATTCAGGTCTTTCCGTACCTAGACGACTGGCTCCTTACCGCCACCAACAGGCATCAGCTCTGCATGGCAAGAGATTATGCTCTGACCCTTGCCCAGAGCTTAGGCATCTCTGTGAACCTTCAGAAATCCTCTCTTTGCCCCGTACAGGTCCTGGAGTTCATAGGGGCCAAGTTAGATACCCGCATCTCTCGAGCTATGCTAACTGCAGATAGGCTGAACAGCTTGTTGTTTCAGGTGCTAACCCTTCTTCAAAGTCCGGCTCCGGCGGCGGAATTAGTCCTGAGGGGGTACTAGGATCTATGGCAGCAGCGATCAGTCTCTCCCTTCACTCGCGTCTGCGGATGAGGGTTCTGCAGTGGACCCTTCAAGTTCAATGGTCTCTACTACTCCATCCGTTGAATACCCCAATTCCTCTGAACAGAGTTTGCAGGGACTCCCTTCTTTGGTGGCTCCACGCCCCAGAGCTGAGGGAAGGGAGGCCCTTTGTTGTCCCTCCCCCCCAAGCCACACTGACCACGGATGCTTCTCGCCTTGGGTGGGGGGGGCATTGTTCGGGCAGAACCGTCCAAGGCACGTGGACTCACCTAGAGACCGCTTTGCATATCAGTGTCCTAGAGATGAGGGCGGTGCTTCTAGCATTGCAAGCTCTCCATGACCTTCTACCTCTGGGGACTATTGCAATTCAGACGGACAACATGTCAGTAGTCTGGTACATAAGCAAGGAGAAACCAGATCCTACCCCCTTTGACGGGAGGCTATGAGTGTGTGGGAATGGGCGATGTCCACCAACCGTTTTCTGGTAGCAACGCACATTCCGGGTCGGTCCAACATATTGGCGGACAAACTGAGCAGAGTGATTCTCACTCCGTACGAGTGGTCTATCAATCCATCAGTTGCGAAGCAGATCTTCCGCAAATGGGGTTGGCCTCGCTGCGATCTTTTTGCTTCTCCCTTAAACACAAAATGCAGCGAGTACTTCGCAATACTTCCCCCCGAAGGGGAGAATCCCAGAGACGCTCTAGTCCATGCTTGGTCGCCCGGTCTACTTAATGCTTATCCCCCCCTTCCGCTCATGACGAAGTTCATACAAGAAAGCCTGTCGGTTGGGGAGCAGAGTTATCCTCATAGCCCCATTCTGGCCTCGCCAGATCTGGTTTCCTTACCTGCGGTCTCGCAGTGTATCTCCGCCATGGATACTGGATCCCATTCCAGACCTGATTTCACATCCGGCGGGATACCAACCCCCAAACCTGGTGAACCTCAAGCTTGCGGCTTGGTTGCTCCAGTTCCACTGATGGCTAGGACTCACGGGATCTCATCTCCTGTTAAGGCCATTCTAGTCGCAGCGCATAAGCCGGCTACTAGAAAAATTTACTACAGCAAATAGAAACGTTTCTCTGTCTGGGCTAAAGATAGAGGCCTGGATCCATTTACAGTTCCTATTCCTACTATTCTAGACTTCCTGTCGCTGATCTTTAGACAAGGAGCAAGTGCTTCTACAGTTAAAGTGCAATTGGCAGCTATCTCCCATTTCCATGTGGGAGACTGACTAGGATCTTTGGCTTCTACAAGATTATGTAAAACCTTCTTGTGGGGCGTTTTCCTCTCTAAGCCTGCAGTGAAAGTGGTGGTGCCCCCATGGGATTTGACCTTGGTCTTACAAGCCTTGACAGGCCCACCCTTTGAACCCGTGGCTTCAATTCCGTTAAAATTCTTGTCTTGGAAAACAGCCTTTTTGGTGGCCATTACTTCAGCCAAAAGGGTTTCAGAACTTCAAGCTTTATGTATGAAGCATCCTTATCTTATTTTTCACAAGGATAGAGTGTTCCTCAGGACTAATCCGTCGTTCTTACCTAAGGTGGCTTCGGAGTCAAATATCAATCAATCAATAAACTTACCCGTGTTCTTCCCAACTTTTCAGAATAGAGGAGAATACAAATTGCATAAATTGGATGTGCAGACAACTGCGTTTTTACCTGCACAGGACTAAAGATTTTTGCAAGTCGGACCAGTTGTTCGTGTCATTTGCTAAATCGGCCATGGGTAAGGCCATCTCCAAAGTGACTGTAGCAAATTGGATTTGTCAATGCATACTTCACGGGTACTTATCTGTAGGCAAACCGGTTCCTATCGGAATTCACGTTCATTCTACGAGGGCTGTGGCCACCTCAGCAGCCTTCTGGTCCAGGATCCCCTTGGATGACATATGCTCAGCAGCTACCTGGTCCTCTTCTCATGTTTATTTCTCATTATAAGTTGGATATGGTATCTAGAGGTAGGGCTTCCTTTGGCTCCGCGGTGCTTCGGAATATCCTTCCATAAGGCCGCCCAGGGTTTTCCCTAGGTAGCTGGGGACTCTGTCCCACAGGTTGCAGAGCAAATGAAGTAACTACTTCAGATAAAGAAGTTATGTACTCACTATAACGTTCCATCTGAATAGGTACTTCATTTGTCTGCAACCGACCCCCCCCCCCCTGCCATCCCCCAAACCTTTTCGGGACTCCTGATCACCAAAGAAGTCTTTGTTTTGCTGTTGGGACAGTGATCTGGTGTTGCCTCCTCTATCGAGGGTAGGAGTTGTGTAAGAGGCAAAAAAAAACTCGATCTGAGGTAATGTAGCACATAGCAGGGGATTATGGGTAGGGGAGGAGCTAGGAGCTCGGATCTTGTAGCTTGGAAAGCTGCCGGCTCGGATCAGATACCCACAGGTTGCAGACAAATGAAGTACCTACTCAGATGGAACGTTATGGTGAGTACATAACTTCTTTTTCTACAGGGTCTGTCTTTTGCCTCCAGTCCTTCATGCAGCCTCATAATTAGTCTTATTGTGTAACATAATGCAAATGCTTCCATTACCCTACTCATGAATCCCAGCTTACTCTCTCTGTTTTTTCTGCATCAAAACTCAGCAGCGACAGTAGTATTTATTATATTCTGCTTCTCTCTGGATCATCACTGTTCTATTAATGCTGTCAGATGGTTGCCTCTCCTTCACAAAACCAGGTTGATCCATGTGTGTGTATTTTGGCAACACCTTTGCCACTCTTTTAGCCATTAATGGACATCTTAAACACTTTTATAATCATGGTTTAAAATTAATTTGTCTGTATGATGCGGTCTGATGGGTCTTTACCATTCTTAGGTAAGACAGCCATCACAGTTTTCTTCAGAATGCTGATGCTTCCTCTCCCTTTTAAAATAATTAAAATCTTCTAGATCTTATTTACATCTCCTCTTAACTTCCAAACTTCTCCAGGAATGCCATTTGTTCCTGGAGACTTTCATGAAGCTTGATTATACATCACTGTTTTTCTCATTCCTTCCTATCTTAACTGTTTGTTGAGCCTCAGCTACCTCTAACTTTGGCATAATTAAGTTTTCCATTAATATATTCACTTGTGTTGATTTCCACACAGCTCTGCTTTATACAAATTTTCATACAATTTCTGAAATATCTTTAAAACTTCTCCAGGATTTCTAGTTATTTATTCATTTAGTTTAGTTATTCATTTAGTTTGTTAAAGAGTTTGGCAACAGCCCCTTCTACTTTCTGCTGCCTAAATTGTTGTGCTAAAAGGTTTTTGTGCTGTGGAGTTGCAAAAAAAAAAAAAAGTTGTGTAACCAGTCTGTCTAAACTAATGCATATTATTCAGATACTCCCTTAATTTCTCTTCAGCACACTGCATTAGCACACTTTCTTGTTCTATGAGATTCCCTTTATTCTGCAGTACTTCATTCTTAGTATGCCCCTCTAAGTAATTCCTATTACTACTTATCTATATCTGTCTCCTTTATTTCTACCCTGTTTTCAAACTCCATTTTCATTTTATCCCAGTCACGAGTTATAATTTCTAAAGATATTTCCATTTTCCCTAAAAACTCTAATTTCTACCATCTGTTCCTAAAAATTCATCTCAACAGGTAGATGGGAAAGTAGCAGTGACTCTGTTTCACTTTTACCCTTCATTTATCTTTGTATTTATTGGCAAATTATTTCAAATAGTTATTGGATGTATGTTGAAGCTTTCAATTAAATGTACATGTTCCTGTGAAATATGATTTCTGTCTAGTCTAACCCAGTTATTGTACCTTGGGGAATAATATTTACAGTCTTTCGTTCCAAATATTTTCTTAATTTTTTCAGAAATCTACCCTCTCGTTATATTTTCCTGTGTATATACTCCTGATAACATCCTCACTGTTGTAGTTCCAGTCCCCACCTAGGTAATAATCCCTGCTGAAAAAGCTCATTTCTTAGAGAATTTTCTTAAGCTCCATAATAGTTTTTGGTGGAATATAAATTCATACCAGTGTAATCCTCCTCCCTTCCCAATAGCCCCTTAATATCACACATTTACTATTGTCTTTTCCCTTTATCACTATTGGAGCCCCTCTAGAAATCCTTTGTCAAATTCAAATTGCTCATTTATTTCCAGATGCATCTCCAATAGCATGGCTATTTGCACTCTACATTTTCTAATATAATTCAATACACTCCTTTTTTTTTTCTCTCTATCCTATAAAGCCATTTAATTTCCAAAATAATATAGATAGTATTGCATGTTATTTTCCAATGTATTATACATGGCAATAATTTGAATGTATATTTCCAGTATTTTAATGATTGGCAGGCTGATCTTTTATACAGCTGTTTATTTTCATTTGAACGTCACATTTTACAATAATTTTTATTTTGATGAAAACCATCAAAAAAAAAAAAAGCTAAAAACATTTTCCGAACACTTCCATTACCTATTAATTTAGAACAAACCTATAAAACTATATATAGCTTTAAAAAATGAAGTTTAGCCCTCCAGATAGGAACAGTTGCCCCAAATTGTCAGCTGCACTCGCAGGCTTTATCTAACCTAAAATTAAAGACCCGATGTTCTCTTCCATTTGGGATCTGCTTGTAGGCTGTCTGATACGTGATTGGCCATTTTCAAAGACATCAGTTCCCAAGCCCCAGTTCTTCTACCCATATTACTTTGCTCTCTACAGAATTACCTCCGATATTTTTTTGCTGCCTTCCAGAACAGCAGCTAGATCTCCAGCTCTGTTTTGTGTATTTTTTGTGCTTTTGTGCATTTCTATCACCTGTTCATCTACCCTTGTACGATAAATTGTGTTTTTTAGGTTAAGCTAGTTTAGGTATTTGTAAGGATTTAACTGTTTATACTGTTGTGGGCTTTTCACACTTTTTGGGTGTGTGAAATAGTTTGTAGTTGGTTCTTTCTTGGTGTGAGTTTGTGTTAACTAGGTATGGATAAGTGGTTTAAAAAGTGTGTAATGTGCAGTCACAAGCTTCGGTCACAGGACTCGCACAATTGGTGCATTTCACTTGCAGACTGAGTGCTCCAGTTGTGACAGCTTTTGATGTAGGCCCATCAACCAATGACTGGCTGAGTTAGTCCTAAAGGGTTTTCTGCCTGCTGGAGATGCTTCTTTCTCGTCCACTCTGGTCAGTAAATCTAGTAAGAGTGATTTGGGGTTGGAGGGAATGTACCAAGAACCCCAAACCACCTAAAGGGGATTGCAGATGAATGGTCCCCCCCCCCCACTTCTAAGCAGCCAGATCCAAAGATCTTCGGATACGCCAGCTGCATTCCTGCTGTCTTCAGATCTGATTGCTCAGACCTGTTATCCCAGAGCACAGACTGCTGGGAAGGTTCCTTCGCTGACTGTTAGGGTCCCTAGCCCCTTCCTATCAAAAGGGGGTTCCTCTGGCAGGATTCACTCCCATTTTTCATCATCTACTTCTAGGGAGCTTTATCCAAAGTTAGTGCCTTGTGCATCCTGGAGCTGATCTCCAGTTCAGGCCCTGTCTTCGGAGCCCTTTTCTGGTGATGGAATGCAGAAGTCCAGGAATGCATAATGGTTAAGGTCTTCGCGTTCCATACACCAAGGTATAAGGTTTGATCCTGACTTCCAGCCAGTGCCTGTTTAGAGTTTGCATGTTCTACCTATGGGGGTTTTCCCACCTCTGAAAAACCATGCTGAGTGTTTATCTCAAACTCGCCAATGAGTGGAGCTGAGGACAGCACCACAGACTACATGATGCCTATAGGGGGGAATGAGTTGTATAGACCAACCTCTTTGGACATCTACTGTGGTGCATAGTATATAAGAGAACACTGATCAGAGATGGGACGCTGTGGCAGGGGTAGCTAGCATGGGTATTTGCCGGTGATAAGTGGGTTAAGGCTCCACCCTACTCCGACCTACACCATGTTAATGGTAGGAGGTTTTTGTGTGCCTGTATTGGCTAGTGTGCCCCCACAGTGCTGGTCTTTAACTTGGGATCCCCCTATTTCTTTGTCTATATTCTATCATTCCTTGATCGGGAAGGCAATTTCTAGCCTGCAGTCCAAATACATTTTTGACCTTTTGCCATTCTATTACCTTTTTCTCATTATTTCCTCCCAGTCCATTGGTTCTTTAGCCAGTTTTCTCCACTAAATTCCAGTCCCCACTTGCCTGTTGTCTATAACCGTAATTGCAGTCATCCCTATCAGAAGAATCTCCTTTCTCCATTCCTGTTCTGACTTAGTTGTGAGAATACTTTCTGCTGCTTTATGAATACAATATTTTTTATACACAAGCAGAAAACAAATACATCCAAACCAGCTCAGAAGTTGAAAATGTTGAAACACAGGTGCCCATTAGGAAGGTAGCTGGAATAAAGAAGGTGAAACACGACAAAGTAAAATCTTCTTTTTTAATACAAAATGGTGAGCGCTTTCGCAATGGGTAACCTTATTGCTTCATTGGACAGTTCATTCAAATAGCAACAGCACTTAAATACTTTAATTCATTACTAGAACCAATCCTACCACTCAAAGTTAATTCAGCACTCAGCAATCAATTACTATGGTTACGTTTTACCCTTAGTTAATTGCTGAAGTCAGAAAACTGTTTAAAAACCACATGCACAAAATGTAAAGAGACGAACATGTGGATAAATATAAATAAAATACATAAAAAGTCAGTGAATAAATGCATATACTCATGTTCCCCATTTAGTAGCTACTTATGTGCATAGATATAAGCATAAAAATATATATGTAAAAGTATAAGCAGTACACAGTCACCCAGCTGAACTGTCTGATGAAGCAATGGTTACCATTGCGAAAGCACTCACCATTTTGTATTAAAAAAGATTATTTTGCTTTGTTGTGGTTCAGCTTCTTTATTCCAGCTACCTTTCCTACTAGGCACCTGTGTTTCAACATAATATTTTTTATGGTGGCTGTTATTCTCCTTGATGATCTGCATGCAAAACCCCAATCTCCATTTCTTGAGCACCCCCTCCTGTTTCTTAATCATCCCCTTCCCCTTTGAATTATGGTTTTCTGCTTGTGCAGGAGCCTTAGCTGAACTGTGTAGCTTTGAAATATACATTTTCACATCCGGTAATCCCAAACCACCTTATTGTATTGGAAGGATCAGCTTATCCCACTTGACTCGTGCCGTCTTTTCTCTTCCTAGATAAAATTCTTCAACTCTAATTGCAATCCACAACTTCTCTGGTTGATAAAAATATGCCTGACCTACGTATAAAACTGAAGGGATTAAAAACATTTTCACTGCTTGTATCTTGCTTTTCATATCCGTAAAACAGAGATTCCAAATCCTCTGTTTTTGTTTAATGTCTTCCCACATATCCTTAGCTGTCATAACAGAATCCTTTTTAAAACCTATTCCTAAGCACTTCATTTTGTTATGTTCCCTTAAATATTGGTATTGCTGAACTAGTTTGTGTGTGGGTACACAGTTTACAGCTGTTTGTTTTATCTTAATTAATTTTGTATCCCTTGAAACTGTCTCAGAATGTTCCACAACAAAAAAATGTCCTTTTTATGATCACCTTTACCATTTTTAGCCATTATAAACATGAGCATTTATAAACCTAGATCTCATGTCTATCTTCATTCATCCTTGACCTTTGGGTACTCTGTTTCGATCCTCTGAACCGGCTTGGTCGCATCCAAACAGACGACCAGGGCAGCAGGTTCAGGCATTGCCATAAGGAGTCATGCCTGGATGTGCTTGTATGAGTTTGCAGAACCATTAAGTCTCCCTTCGTCAGTGCTGCCTTTGACAGATTGTCTTTATTCAGCCCCAAAGTAGGATGGAAAGACCCTATCTGCTGTGGGCATAAATTTTTCTGTTCCCCAGTGGTTCGACTCTAGGAATCAGAGGAGCAGAAAAATGTGGTTCAGAATGTCCCAAGGGCTTTTTCAGGATGCACATGGTGGTGACACCCGTCTGGGCAGAGGGGGAAGCTCTGACGGAAGACTCCGACCCTGCAGCAGAGGTGGCTTCAGAAACACTGAAGAGGAGATTTAGTGGAGCCGGGAATAATTTAACCATAGCTAACCCGCGCTGCCTGGTGCACAAAACCGTGCAAACGTGTTTTTTATAGTAGTGAAATGAAAGAGATAGAAATTAACCCAAAAATGGCCAATAAACTACTAACATCTGGGTTGGAACCACTCCTCCAGGGACAGATGGGTAGCTCAAAGCTCCCCTCTCTCAGGTGATCGGAGAAACTTCCTCCTATCCAAGTAAGGTATGGACAACTCAGAAACTAGTATCACAGCCCTGAATTCAGCACTAGCCTGTAAACTGGACTATATTAGTTTAGAAAGGCAGGAAACAAGGAATTTTTTTTTTTAAAAGATAAGGCAAAAACAGTAAAAAATGCACTTAAAACAGCTTTAAACGACTACAAACGATCAGAAAAGGCTATTGCACTTCAGTGTGTAGCCTACAACAGTTAAATTTATTTACAATAAGACGACCCGACTGGTCTGGTATACGGTAATAAAGGTTAAACGCAGCTTCCCAACAGAAAACACTTTATTGTACACAAAACAATAAAATTCACGACACGAACATATTCCACTACAAAAATCACTGTGTGTTAAGCGCTTTCATCCGCCAAATGGCAGACTTCATCAGAACAAGTAACATCAGCTGCTGCTTCATGTTTTATGTAAAATTTAGGCGCCAAAATCATTGCGAATTTGAAAACAGGAGTACTTAAAGGCATAACCACTTTAAACAATTTCAAAGTTAATAACTATAATGTACTTTCTATATGCATGTAATTATTGAATTGAATAGTATCATGGTAAAATGTATATGATTATACATAGACAGCACACTCTCCACTGTCCAAAATACCTTAATAAATAGAGTATGAAATTACGATTTATAACTGGGGTGCTTAAAGACCCATAGTAATTGTATCTTACCATTTCAAAAACCTTTTCTCTTCTTTTCATGTGTACGTTCTATATTCTAAGATAATTGGAATCTCCCACATCCTATGGGCACTCAATTTACACTAACTACTATAAATAAATAACATAGTATGACATAATAATGTAGTATGAAATTACTAGTTTATAATCTAAAAAAGGGGAGAGAAGAGAATAAAGAAAATTTTCAAGGGGGCAGATATCACCCAAATTTCAGAAAGAATTATCACAGTCACAATCAAGTAAACAGGAAATTTTAGAGGAGACGTCACCTCGAGTGACCTCTACAACTACTGAAGTATCCAATGTGCACATACAGAATAGTGATGAGGAATCTCTCAATGTCATCCAATATGAGCATATTTCGAGCTCATACAACGGCTTTAAAGTATACAATTATTCTGATTATTCTATACAAACAGAGTTTTATAGTCTTTTAGCGAAGGGTATGAAGTTTATACCTAATTACAAGTTTTCTTTGGTGGATACCATTAAACAAATCAAATTATTTTGTAGAAAATTAAATCTTGCGATCCAATTCGACCAAGCGGAGGACAATCAAGTTACAGCCAATAGAGAATTAAAGAAAAAAAGTACGTATATGCCTATCAGTAATCCCATCATTAACCATTATGAAAAGATGGTATGTAAGGAGATATATTGGTATAATAAAAATTATATTAGAAATAAAGATCAAACATATAAGCCTGAGGACAATTTAACTGCAAAAGAAAGGAAATGTCTGGATGAATTAATCAATAACAAAGATATCAGAATAATGAAACCCGATAAAGGGGGTGGAGTTGTTATTTATTCTAATTCAGCATACAAGATAGCTATTCACAATATCCTTTACGAGTCAGGGAATTACGAAGGTATATCAATGAATGAAGTATATACAGGATATAGGACAATTGATTTAGCCATAGAAGAATATTTATTGAATAACAGACTTACACAGGATATTTATGAATTTATTCGTATTGAATATCCTATTATGGCCCACATCGTGGGTATACCGAAAATTCATAAATCTATACTTAACCCACCATTTAGACCCATCATATCTGGGTCCAAATCTAAAACTTTTAACATAGGGCTAGTTATAGATAGATGGACTAAACACACTTATAAAAATATCCCACATCTTATCATTGATTCATGGGACTTTCTAGGTAAACTGTCGCCCACCTTATGGAATATGGAATATAAATTTGTTACGATAGACGTTTGTGACTTATTTTCCAGTATCCCCAAGGAAGAAGGATTGGATTTTTTTTGTAATAGCCTTAGGAGCTATTCTAGTTTAAGTTGGGACAGGATAGCCCTAATATTAGATATGATGTCATTAGTCCTGGACCACAATTACATTGCTTTTGAGGGAGAAATTTTTAAACAAAGTAAAGGGGTAGCCATGGGTGCGTCATGCGCACCCATATTTGCTAATTTGGTGATGCTGGATTGGGAGACTAAATATGTATTTAATAGTGAATATTCGTCCAACATTATCTTTTATGCAAGATTTTTAGATGACATTTTTATTTTATGGAAGGGATCGAATGATGACATTACTAAATTTGTGGAATACATTAATTGTACTACCAATTTTTTAAACTTTACTTTTAACTTTAGTGATAGTGGTATCCCATACTTAGACACATATGTTTATAAAACACATAATAATGAATTTGCCTCTAAGGTTTTTAGAAAGAGTACTCATTCCAATGATTATGTTTATTATACAAGTAATCACCCACGTCATATATTCAAGAATATTATAAAAGGACAGTGTATTAGGGGAGCGAGGATGTCATCTACAAGAAAGGAAATGGAGATTGAGATGAAACTAATCAGACAACTCTTCCTAGATAGAGGATACCCTACACATCTTATTGATGATACGATCAAGTATGTTTCTACTCAATGGGATTGTAAGTACATTCCATTAATAGGGAAGTATGTATCCAATGTGAAGATAGGACCTACTAGTACTTTTCCAGCAGGTAGGGTATGTGTTCTTACCTATACTCCCTATGTTGATAGCATTAAGGAGATATTGACAAGGCATTGGGATATAGTGACAGTATTGGATGCTATAAGGAGAAAATAGGACTCTACCCAAAAGTTGTATATAAGACCGCCCCCAACCTAAAGAAATTACTTGAAAAAGTAGGGCATGATGAAAGTATTATAAGGAATACATATAACCCTACAAAGAGATGTGGGAGATGTAAACAATGTAATCATATTAACAATCAGTCTTACATAAAATTGGAGAATGTGAATGGGACGAGGATTAGAAGTATGAATGGGAATTGTTATACTAAACAGGTGGTGTATTTAGCGAAGTGTACAGAATGCTCAGCATTCTATATAGGAAAAACTGAAAGACAATTGAGGCAACGTATCTATGAACACTATTACAAGATCAAATGTAAAGATTTGAACAATGCGCTTTACAAACATATCAGTGAGGCAGGGGAACATCATTCTTTCCAGTTCTCAATTATTGATAAAGAGTATTTATACCCATTGGGTGGGGACTGGAAAACTAGATTAGCATGCAGGGAAAGTAATTGGCAAATTTTAACTGATGCCACTACAAAACCTGGCCTTAATGAATATATTAGTATTAAGCCATTCTTATTAATGCGATAGATACACCTGTACCAATCATACACTGTTTTTATTAATCATTTTTAATCAACCATTTTTAATTAACTATTTATGTATTATATGATGTATTAAGTACTAATTTTATATTTTATATAGTTTTATGAATTATTATGTATTAATTTAAATAGATCATATACATATACATATATTTATATTTATATTTATTTGTATACACATATACATACATTTTTTTATACATACTTTTATTTTTTATCTATAATTAATATAATTCATTATTATATGATATTTACAAAAAATTTTTTTAGATTATAAACTAGTAATTTCATACTACATTATTATGTCATACTATGTTATTTATTTATAGTAGTTAGTGTAAATTGAGTGCCCATAAACTAGTAATTTCATACTACATTATTATGTCATACTATGTTATTTATTTATAGTAGTTAGTGTAAATTGAGTGCCCATAGGCTGTGGGAGATTCCAATTATCTTAGAATATAGAACGTACACATGAAAAGAAGAGAAAAGGTTTTTGAAATGGTAAGATACAATTACTATGGGTCTTTAAGCACCCCAGTTATAAATCGTAATTTCATACTCTATTTATTAAGGTATTTTGGACAGTGGAGAGTGTGCTGTCTATGTATAATCATATACATTTTACCATGATACTATTCAATTTAATAATTACATGCATATAGAAAGTACATTATAGTTATTAACTTTGAAATTGTTTAAAGTGGTTATGCCTTTAAGTACTCCTGTTTTCAAATTCGCAATGATTTTGGCGCCTAAATTTTACATAAAACATGAAGCAGCAGCTGATGTTACTTGTTCTGATGAAGTCTGCCATTTGGCGGATGAAAGCGCTTAACACACAGTGATTTTTGTAGTGGAATATGTTCGTGTCGTGAATTTTATTGTTTTGTGTACAATAAAGTGTTTTCTGTTGGGAAGCTGCGTTTAACCTTTATTACCGTATACCAGACCAGTCGGGTCGTCTTATTGTGAGTGGAGTTCTCTTTACTGCTTTACTTAGTTAAATTTATTTAAACAAAAAACTTTTTTAAAAGTGCAGGCAGTCAAATAAGTACAATATGTACGGCGCAGTGGTTAACGTTGTTGCCTCACAGCAAGAGGTTCTCCGGTTTGATTCTCGGCGGGGGCCTTCTGTGTGGAGTTTGCATGTTCTCCCTGTGTTCGCGTGGGTTTCCTCCGGGTACTCCGGTTTCCTCCCACATTCCAAAGACATGCATCTGGAGCATTTCTCCCCGGGCCTTCGCTGAAAACAGGCTTTGTGGAACCTAGTCGGACTTTCCCGGTCAACAAATGTTAAATAAAATAAAAATAAATTAAAAAAATATGTGAAAAAAAACAAGCTTTTAATTCACAATAAATGTTGGAAAATCTGCATTTAGGCGGAAAACAGTTAAGTACAGCAAAAAAGTACCGAAAACTGATGATCACGCCAAAGTCTGTCTTCTAAGCTAGAAGGCTTGTATCAGTTTAAGGCTTTCTAGTGCTACCCAGTAGGTTAGTTACAGGAAAGATGAGAAACAAGCGCAGATTTGGTCTTTTAAACCAGGAAAGTTGAAAGAGACCGACAAACTGTCCAAATGGTCGATAAACTACTATTTCTGGGCCAAGAACCTCTCCTCTCACGGTAGACAGGCTACCTAGTGCTTACCACTCCTACTGATCATCTAGAAGGCTTTCCTCCAACACAGAAAAGGCTTGCGGGGCTCAGAAGCTTACCAACAGTCCTGGATACAGCAACTCTGTATCTGGACTAAGCTAGTTACAGGAAAGGTGGAAAACCAGCTTAAGTGCGGCTTTTAAACCAGAACGTTGAAAGAGATGTAAAAAAAAAAACTGCCCAAACAGCCAATAGCTACAATTTCTGGGCCAGGAACCACTCCTCTTGTGGTAGATAAGGGTACCTAATGCTTACCACTCCCACTGATAAGCTAGAAGGCTTCCCTCCAACACAGAAAGACTTGGGGGCTCAGAAGCTTACAAAGAGTCCTGGATACAGCAAATCTATACCTGGACTAGACTAGTTACAGGAAAGGTGGGGAATAAGTACAAACGCAGGCTTTTAAACCAGCAAGTTGAAAGAGATGGAAGACTGCCCAAACAGCCAAATAAACTACAATTTCTGGGCCAAAACTCACTCTTGCCATGGAGGATAGGCTACCTAGTACTTAACCACTCCCACTGATAAGGTAGAAGGCTTCCTTCCAACACAGAAAAGCTTGGGGGCTCAGAAGCTTACTAATAATCCTGGATACAGCAACTCTGTAACCGGACTAGGCTAGTTAAAGGAAAGGCGGCAAACGGGCGCAAGTGCGGCTTTCAAATCAGAAAGTTGAGAGAGATGGAAAAAACTGCTCAAACAGCCAATAGCTACAATTTCTGGGCCAGGGACCACTCCTCTGGTGTTTGATGGGCTACCCGATGCTTACCACTTCCACTGATAAGCTAGAAGGCTTCCCTCCAACACGGAAAGGCTTGGGGGCTCAGAAGCTTACAAAGAGTCCTGGATACAGCAAATCTGTACCTGGACTAGACTAGTAACAGGAAAGGCATAAAAGAAGCGCAAACACAAGCTTTTAAATCAGAAGGTGTAAAGAGATGGAAAAGCTTTCAAAACGGCCAATACACTATAATGTCTGGGCCAGAAACCATTCCTCCTGTGGTAAATAGGTTACTTAGTGCTTACCACTCCCACTGATGAGCTAGAAGGCTTCTCTCCAACACAGGAGGGCTTGTAGGGCTCAGAAGCTTACCAACAGTCCTGGATACAGCAAATCTGTACCTGGACTACACTAGTTGTAGGAAAGGCGGGCACCAAATGCAAAACAGGCTTTTAACCAGAAAGTAGAAAGATAAGGAAAAACTGGCCAAACGGCCAATGAACTACAATTTCAGGGCGAAAACCCACTCTTCTTGTGGTAGATAGGCTGCCTAGTGCTTACCACTCCCACTGATAAGCTCAAAGGCTTTCCTCCAACACAGAAAGGCTTTGGGGGGGTGGCTCAGAAGCTTACCAACAGTCCTGGATACAGCAAGTCTGTATCTGGACTTGACTAGTTGCAGGAAAGGCAGGAAACGAGCTTAGAATATTTATTTTTTGTTACAGAAAAGCAGCTAAAACAGCAGAAAATGCAATTCAAATTGCAGTACTGGCCAGCATACCCGAGTGTGTAGCAACACTACGGCAAATACAGTTCAAATAAATGCAATTAAATTAATAAATGACTAAAAAACAAGTGCAGAAGGCAGTAAATTAGAAGACTACTAACAAGCAGTAATAAGTGCAGAGGCAGATTGACTGAACAGATAACAGCAAGCAGAAGAGCAACGAAGACCGTTACAGTAAGAGGAGCTGAATAAAATATATATATATTTTATTTATTTATTCATTTATTTATTTATTTTTTTGAAGGAGGGAACCGAGCAGGATTAAGAGGCTACAGGGGTTGTCCTTCCCAAATGCTCTCTTTGTACACAGTAGGAGTGCCTGAAATCAGAATATGATCTCACTGCACTCAGAGTAGTGAGCAAATGAGATGGGCACAGAAGGAGTATCCAAATACAAATTTGCAAGAGGGGCTGGCAGTTTCAAAGCCACCAACATTAACACCAAAACAAGAACAGGGAGGCTGGGTGGGGAACTAACTGTAGAGACAGCCACAACTTTAGTTGAGTTAATATTCAGTGTAAAACACAAAATACAGTACTGTATGAAAAAGAGAAAATAAAAAAGTACTTAAATTCACTTATACGTCCAGTTGATTTCAGGTAGATGTTAGCTGGCCAAAATTTGGGTTCAAAAGAAAAACAG